>NW_005054513.1:26286-48404 GCF_000277835.1 Geospiza fortis
CAGATAGTTTCATGATTCTGTGGTATAAAAAAATACAGATATGTCAACACAAGACTCAGACTGAGAAAACTCAACACGGTTGCTGGTTATGAAACCATGGATCAGGTGAAAACAGCTTTAGAGATTAGAAAGAGAGGATAAAAACATACAAACCATAGATTAAGAAGCTAATAAAAAAGTCTAAACCACAATTTTAAGAAAATTATATGTCTAAGCAAATTCTGATGTACATAAGGAGTCATGCTAAGATTGAGCCATGTCAACCTTGGACCATTATCACCATACTTTTAGCAAAATATTGAGATGCTTGATGACTCATTGCAAACTCCTTCCAAGTCTTTTCTAGTTCATTGAAGGAAACTAGCTATGTCAGACTCAGGATCTGGAATCACATTGGAAGAATGAACATAACACCCAAAAGATACTATAAAGTTAATGAATAACAACATTAAGAGTGTTATGGGGATTTTAAGGGTGCAATGAAGCTTTTCAGTAATAGAGATGATAAGATTTGGGCTTTGAGCATCCAATGTTAGCATCCTTGTACCTATACTAGCAATAATAACTCTTTTATAATTTGATTATCCTGTAAAAACATTAATCACACTAAAAACCAATTCCAGACAACACATAGAATGTGTTATGTTTTTGTTTATAAGATTTTTAGTACAATTTTTTGTCTTATGAGAGTTTTCTGCTTGTTCTTCTTGTCAAAATTTTCCTAAAGACTTTTTTGTTGTACAGTTGGAAAGATGATACTGATTTATCTTATACTAACAGATGTAATTCAGTTTTAGTGAGACATGGATCTTTATCTGTTAAATGTAGCACACCGTTGATCAGGACCTTGCACCTCATCTATTTCCCCTCACAAACATCTTTTTAAGAAAATATACCTGCATGGATGATGTCACACCAGGTGTATCCACAAAAAGCATTTTGAGTGAGTTTTGCTTATTCCATCTGCTGCATTCCTAGAACACAGCTCCAAAACTCTCTCTCTCATCCTATATAAATAGGAATGCTATTAATTTTAATACCCTAAGCCAACCTGAATGCAAGCAACTATTAATTCTTCTTCTAAAGATTATAGATTATCGAATAAAAACCCTAGGTTAGAAGGGACCGTGTAGATACAATTCCAACCCTTTTGCTGTGGTTAGGGATACCTTCCACTAGACCAGGTTACTCAGAGCTCCATCCAACCTGGCCTTTGAACTCTCCCAGAAATGGGGCAGCCACAGCTGTTCTGGAAAACCTACGCCAGGGCCTCATCCCCTTCACAGGAAAGAATTTCTTCTTAACATATAATCAAAAATTTTATGATTATTTCCTGCCACTCCATGCCCTCGCAAATAGTCTCTCTCCGTCTTTCCTGTGGGTTCCTTTCAGGCACTGGAAGGCCACAATTAGGTCACCCCAAAGCCTTCTCTGTTCCAGGCTGAACTTTGCCAGTTCTCTCAGCCTTTCCTCCCAGCAGAGCTGCTCCATCCCTCTGATCCCCTTGGTGCCTCCTCTGGCCTGGCTGCAGCAGGGCCCTGTCCTTGCTGTGCTGGGAGCCCAGAGCTGGGTGCAGCCCTGCAGGCTGGGATGGATTCCTTTATTGTGCCTACCTGCATGTTCACACACATGAATATGTCTATGTTCACATACCTCTATGCATTTCCTAACTTGCAAAAAAAGAAAAGAAAAAAAGAAAAAAGAAAAAGGGTGCAATTATGCTTTCAGTTGCTTATAAATCTGTCACACTGCTTCAACAAGCTTAATATTGACTTATTTGCTTGACTTTATTGACTTTTTCCTGCAGCAGTCCTTTTGTCTAATAAGACACAGTTCCTTTCAGATTACTTTACATCACATATCAAAAATAGCCTGATAAGATAAGTCAGCTTTGTTGGAGATGTAGCTGAACATATGCCTCATATGTCACCATTATACACATATATATGCATATATACATACATATACATATACATATATATATATATATATATATATATATATATATATGTAAGATTTTAATGTAATTCTTACTGGAAAGAAAGCATAGCTTATGACAAAATTGATCTGACATGTGAAGGATGAACAGAGGTACATGATCTGACATCTACAACATTACAATGAAAAAGTCAATGGCTTCCTTTTAAACTCATTTTGAATACTATTAATCTTACAAAGCAATTATATTCTTCCAAATGTAGTTTTTAGTTCTGTTCCTCTAACTTCTCTCAAACCTTACTCATGGTAATGGCTTTGTTCACAGACCTGGGTCACAAATCCTTTCAAGGAAAATGAAAACTCAGGTTTCAAGGTCTGTTTCATCTGGGTTGCTGTCTTTATTTGGGGTGGAGGGAGTTGTGATTTTTTTTTTTTTTATTTTTTTACCTTTCTAAAAATGCTTTTCATGCTTTCTGTCATCGTTAATATTATTTCTAGCATTGTAATTGATCTCCTGCTAATTTTTCTCTTTGTGCATTTCAGGCACACTCCATTAGCTCATTCTTCTGAAGCTTGATTAAACTTTCCCTGTACCAAACTGTTAGCTCTTTTAAGACTTATTTTCATACAAAAATAATACCAATATAATTATATGGATATAGTTAACACACTACAGTTCCTTCAAATTAGCACAGCTGTTCTGTTACACATTTAAGCCAACAGAGATGTTTCTTTAGGCACTGCTATGTGATAAATTCTACACATAATTTCATATTACTGGTCTTACTGGAAAATGTGCAGTTTCTGTAGAAAATTGTACCCTTAACCAATTTAATTGTGCCAGAATGAAATCTAATAATAGACATCTATTTTCTTTGGCTTGAATGCTGCAATAAACAAAAGATCAAGCTCTATATTTGATTACACAAAGGGCTGTATCCATAAAAATAAAATTATTAGCATCATGGGAAAAAGTATTTTCGTAAAAGAGAGTGAGTGGGCCCAGCCTTCTGCTATTATGAAATGTAGCCTTTCCATAGCAGTGCATAGAGAGGTTTAATTTTGTACCTCTGCAGTGCTAAATGACAGTGTTTAACATCTTACTACAGCAAAGATGAGCATAATTGATACTTGTGCACAGAAAGGAGACCATGCTAGGATCACACTTCATACTGAGTAATGAGTTCCCCTTTGACTGTGAGGCAGGATTTCCTTATATCTTATGTGGGAGTCTTGGAAGCTTAAGCCATGATTCCACTGAGGGCAGTCAAGGAAGCCTCTCTGTATCTTATGAGGCCCAGTGTTTGTTTTTAATAACAAACAAAAAACTTGCATATTTTTTGATATATATGTTCACAATGATGATATATTTTTTCTGTACTATGTTTAAAGATGTTTTCTTCTAAAAATGCTTAATTCCAATAATATTAAGATTTTAGTACATATTTTGAATGTGTTCAGCTTTCAAATTTATTAGGAGACTCATTTAAACTGCTAATTAATTGTTTCATTCATTATAGAAAATAATGAGTTTATCCAAAATCTCTAAAGCAACTAGGGTGCTTGGAAGAATTACTCTTTGGATATATTTACATAAAATAACTACTAAAATTATTCTGTGCTCTGTTATAGATCCTTGTAGCATTATGTTTTTGTGAGGCATTTAAAAATAAATGAATATAAAAAATACCAGGAATTAAGTTTTTAAAGAATATCAGTTGACACTCAGAAGTATATTAAAGCATTACATTATACCCCCCTGCTATGCTTTACTAGAAAAAACAGACAAATATTACAAAAACATTCACATAACACAGTTGTTAGCAAGACCTTAGTAGTAAAGAAATATTTGTCTTCCTGAATGGATTTAATTGCAAGTCATGAGCATAACTCATGACTGGTAAAGAACAATGAAATGCTTTTATTTTCCTAATGCTTTTGAAAGATTTCATTTTGTAACTTCTACTTATTGTTAAGTACCTTTAAGAATACAGTAAAATAAGGAAAACTTCAATAAATTAAGATTGAAATTAATTTAAATTTATTAGATTCAAAGCCCAAGCAATTAAAATTCGAATAACAGGCCAGTTATACTGTGAGTTCACAAATCCCAGACACTGAACAGAGGACCTTGGGACCTGTGTGTCTTAGTGAAAAATTATCCCTGAAATTTTAAATCCTTTATAGAAGCATTACTTATCCAGGAAACCAACAGTGTTTCTTGATAGCAGTTGGGTTACAAGCTAAGGGTCTGTAGAGGTGTTCCATTAATCTGAGAACAGAGTTTTAATCTTCTTAATTTAGGCAAGAAAATCATCTGCCCATCAAATTTTATGGTGCTTTTAGTTTAGTTTATTTTACTTCCCTAAAGCGTGAAATTAAAAAGGAACAAATAAAACTCGTCTTCTCTCTTGTTTATGGGATTTTTTCCCTGCATTTTTTGTGGTAGCATAAAGCGCAGCAAATAGGATAAAAGAAGTCCATGCCTGTTTCCATGACTGTCATCAGCAAGTGATGCAATGATTTTGAGAAGTGAGGTAAGAGCTGTTCTGAATGCAGGTGTGGATCAAAGCAGTGCACATACTGCAGTGCACACATGCTCTTATGGCTGTGCACCTCATAATATGGAAATATTTGGAATGGCAAACTCATCTGCAGAATTTTATATCTTATGGGATTGAGTTCTGTTCCTGAACACAGTAGCAACAATTTTGAACTGAGAAACATGTAAATGTGTTTTACCATTCTTCCTTGCAGGGAGAAACACAGCAAACACAGCACAGGATTTGGTTATTCCAAATGAAAAACATGGTAAGAATTGCTAGTATTTTTCACCTGTTGATAAAGAATTTTTATTTTCTTTATGGTCTACCCTTAGGGTGGGTTCTTCATTTCTCACACATGTAAAACTCTTCAAGGCCAGATGAAATGCAAACTAGTCAGTAAGGGTTCATAATTCATAACACATAGCAGTGTTTTCAAACTTTGTATAGTTTGCTGTAAAATCTGAGAGCTGAGGGTTCATCCATCACCTGTTTAATTGCCTGTAACAAACATTCAGGCAGCAAGAGGAAGAAGATGAAGGCAGGGAGTATATCATCAACATAAACTGCAATCAGGCTATTCTTCTGTTATCTTTATCAAATACAGTGCTATCCATTCCTGTCCTCAGGAGCAGGTTGGGAAAAGAAAAAACCATGACTGTTGTACAGATTTTTCCCATATGTACACTCTTGAAGTTTGTATATTTGATAATTTTATGAGGCCCCACCTGCAATGTTGCATTCAGCACAGGAAGGATAGGGACCTGCTGGAGCCAGGCCAGAAGAGGCACCAAGGGGATCAGAGGGATGGAGCAGCTCTGCTGGGAGGAAAGGCTGAGAGAACTGGGATTGTTCAGCCTGGAACAGAGAAGGCTTTGGGGTGACCTAATTGTGGCCTTCCAGTACCTGAAGGGAGCCCACAGGAAAGATTGAAAGAGTTTCTTACAAGGGTCTGGAGTGACAAGGGACAACAGCTTCAAAGTGACAGAGATTAGGGTTAGATTACAGATTAGGAAGAAATTTTTCCCTGCGAGGGTGCTGAGGCCCTGGCACAGGTTTCCCAGAGCACCTGTGGCTGCCCCATCCCTGGAAGTGTTCAGTGCCATGTTGGATGGGGCTCTGAGCAACCTGATCAATTGGAAGGTGTCCCTGCCCATAGCAGCAGAGTTGTAACAAAATGGTCTTTAAACCCCTTCCAACCCAAACCATTCCGTGATTCTACGAAGTACAGAATTTTATAACTGCTGTGTTTTGCTTGCAGCATTTCTTTTCCTTTAGGAATATGTAAAAGAAGGATGTTTAAATAACGATGCTTGCAAGCACATCACACATATTTAATGATTTCTTAAGGAATTGCTGTGGAGTATTCAAGATGATGGACATGAAAAAAAGATCATAGTCAGTACTGACTAGCCTTAAAGGTTGTCTGCTTGCCTGGATGAATAGTTTGCATTATTTCTATGTTTTCCCAAGGGGACTGACAGAAAGAAATTTCTGCATGGAAATTCAAGTACTCAGGGGTACTCAAGGAACTCCAGGGAATTTTCAATTAGTTTCCATCATAGTTGTATCTCTGGAGAACTGTGTGCAAACATAAAGCACTGGAAACCACCCATACCACTTTGCATTGTTCTGTTCTATCGTGATAAGAAAATTATATGTTTGGCAGCATAGGAAGCTTGGAGGTCAGTAAAAGCAAACAACAACAATAACAACAACAACAAGAAAAATCAAACAACCCCCCATTTAATTAAATAGTAGACAACTCCAAAAACATTGCTCCTAAAATAATTACTACTTTCAAGAAACTTCTGTCCAACTTTCATTATACACGTGTGTTCCTTAAATGAAATAGAAAATACTGGAATTGAGAACTGACAGATATCAATCTTTTTGAATCACTAGAACTCTCACCTTTGAAGTTTAGCACTCCAGTTTTTCTGAGAGAAAGAATAGTCCTCAAGATAGCAATCATAATTAATGCTGCAGTAATTAAGTTGACACTGAAGGTTTTCTGTAATGTTTTTATCCTCAAATCGTGTCATGGAACTTCAGATACTAATTGCCATTATTTAAATATGAATTAAGCATGAAGGCTTTCAAATACTGATGAAAATTCCAAATTAAACAAAGCTTGTATCTTTTATGTGTGTTATAAACCACAAGTCTATAAAACCAGAAATGATATAAAACAAGAAGTCTATTTAAAAAGGTTGACTATCCATCAATTGAACTACTGATTTCTAGGTATTCTAGCAGATCATTTCCACAGCTGGAGAAAATGAAATCTTTTGGACCAATTCTGTTTTCATACTTTATTTTCCCTGCCTAGACTTTATTTCATATATGAGCACTCTTTATTTAAAACAACAAAAAAATATCTGTCCAGCAATCCACTTCTCCTAAGACTAGCTGCAATGTATAAAACTTCCAAAAAAATCTGTTGCTAAATATGTAAATTTATAGCAAATAGACTTTAACTATCTGCTTATGGCTAGATGTTTGTTATGTTTTCTGAAGTTTATTACTGAGAATGTAGCAAAATGTTTCAACCTTCTATCTTTTATGACATAACACTCTAAGGTAAAAGTTTTCCTTAACTGCTTTTATGTCAACAAACCAAGACCTTTCCTTTCAGAAATGAGCTCTTTCAGTTTTGAAAATATTTATTCAGAAAAATATAAATGAGCATTACATCTGATACAGCCAGGACTGACATAGAGATAAGACTTAATTCTAAATAGTACTGTTCTTTGGTAGGGATGTAACTGCAATGCAACTGTAATAAAAAGACTGAAGATATTCGAGAATGAAAAGAACCAAGTGAAAATTTGTTCTTTATTTCCCTGGCTCCTCTTTGGATGTATAAATGTGAAATTTTATTTTTCCATTCTTTGGAGCAGACAGATTGCCTAGCTACCTGCTTTTGGCACTTTTTGTTTGGTCTGACATGGAAAAAAAATAAACAGAATAAATTAAAATAAACACTAAGTTAGTATCTTCAGAATATTTTTCTCCCTCCATATGCCCAAAGATTTGTCATTTACTGGGAATATTTCTCCTTTATAATACTACCAGGGAGGCATTCTTGTCTGAAGAAAGAAGATAATTGGCCATGAGGATGGGTTTTATGTCTGCTCCAGCTTAGGCTTTCATGGGGCTGGAAAGGAATCTCTGCTCCAACACCTGGAACACCTCCTGTCCCTCTTCATTCCACCTTTGTACTATCAGAGTTCACATGACACCACTCTCTTCCAGTTCCCTTATGCTTAATTACACGGGCACACAGACATTAAGGATATGGTGTCTCAATAATATCTGTTTAGAATGAGGTGAACCTCCAAACCTGCAAGAACTGGTCCTCAGTTAATATCAAAACTGCAGGCAGCATTTATATTCTGGAAAGTCAGCAATAACATAACCTTTTCAGTGGTAGAGAGTCTTTTTAGCATCAAAAAATGATACATGTGTATGTTTGCATTTTAATAAGCTTCTTTATGTGGTGTTTTCAGTATGGATGTGTGCAAATACCGGGTCAAGAAAAATACATGGCAGCACACGCTGCCACTAGAAAATAGTAATCATCCCTTCCCACAGTCTTCAGGCAGAAAATATAAAGTTACAGCAATTCAAACTGGAAAAAAAATCTTCCTCTTTTTTTTTTTTTTCAATTTAAAAAGACGTTTTCTACCTTTTCATTTTCCTTTAGATTTGCATGTAAGTGCTCAAGCCTGCAGCATCAGCTTTACGAACCATTAACACGCAATTGTCCTGCACAAGTTATCACAAGTTTGTATTTACTTGCTCTTTTTGGTCCCTGAAAAGTAATACATGCCATAATACAGAGAGAGGAATCCTGCCTCTGGAAGACTGTTCTGTATTTGTTCATAAAGCAGTTCTGAAGAATCCTATCAGTAACTGACAGTTTTAAATTAATTACTCAGTTGGGAAACATTTCTATTTGCATTCAATAAAATCAAATTCAATAAAATATGGTCAAATTTTCTTAAGTGTAAGAGCAGAATGAACTCTTGACTGGGCTGACTGAGCAGGCAAACAAGCATTCAAAATTTCTAGGCTAGAGTGAAGTTTGTTTGGCAGTGATTCATGATGTCTTGTTATCATTCAGACAATCTCAGAAATTTCATATCTAAATGCTTACACATACCTTGCCCAAATATATGGATAGAAGTCTAAAAATAGATGCAGCTATAACAGCTAGTAATGCCTGTAACTGCATTTGCAATTAAAACAGTTTTTCTAATGATATTTACCCTGCTTTCATTTTTTTCTGCATCTCCTCAGCATGTAACTGCAAAGAACTCCTGTGACTGCTGCCTGCTTCTCTGAACATCTAAACTGCAACATTTGCTTATCATTATCTCCTCTTGATTTCCCAATTAGTCTCTTCTCTTGACAGCTTAATGCCTTGTTTTACATACATCCTCAAAAAAAAAGTAGTATGTCTCTGGTATTTCAGAGTGCATAACTCTGGGATTTGCTCAAGGAAGGATTTTCTGACACCTTAGGTATTAGAGATTTTCCTGACCATAATACGTAGAATCAGAAATTATGAAAACCTAAACCTTAAAACTATCTCCCCTACTACTTCAGAGGATGTGGGTTAGCAATATTCACACTTACATAGATAGATGTCACCTCTGCTGTATTAGTTACCCAGCTTCCCCAAGCTGGATGCTATCTGCATGTAGCTTAAATTATTACCTTAATTTCTCTGTATTTGTGTAGTCTCTCATTGTATATTCCCTACAATCCACCTGAGGTGAAGTTGGTTTTTATTTTTTCTTTGTCTGTTTGAACAACCCTTGGTTTCACATGCCTCTAAACCTGCTTGCTGTACTTTTGTGTCATCCCAGGAAAAATTAAATTCCTTCCTATACTTTTTGAACAGGAAGCAGCACTTCCAACCACTTGGGAGCTTTCTGATGTTGAGTTTGAAACTAGGACATATTCTAGGAATTTATTAATTTCACTGCCTTGTTGAAGCACTAAAGTGCCTTCTCATGGTTGTTGCATGCGCTCATCTGTTTAAGCAAACATGACATAAAATTTTCCTCAATTTATTAAAGACTTTTAGATCTTACAGGACAGAATGCATTAAATGTGAACAGTTGCTTAAAGTTGATTATTTAGGGACAGTTTAAAGTGTTCAGACACCTACATCTCTTTTTTGGCTCCTAACTCTTCATTGATTTTCACATGTCAGACATTTCATTCACAATTAACATTGCTCATAGTCAAATATCCTGTTCTTCTGCCAGCATGGATTTAAGTTGAGTTAGATCTTTTGTGTCAAGTGGCTAACTAGATGTGTGTGTGGGGGGGTGAATTTAGCTGGAAAAAAATTAATATAAAAGCAACAGGCTTTTCTGGAAAAAGTTAAAAAGGTCATCTTCCAATTATTTTTACCAGCTACATTCTCAAATTAGGCAAGCTTATGTTCTGCATTTTATCATCATCTCTATTGGCCTAGGTGAGTTTCCATAATGATGATTGGTAATATGAAGGCACTTACGTCTATGAGACCTTTTCTAAATGCTATATATGTTTAATGTTACAAATGGTGCTATTCCAGAAATAAAAAAAAAAACCTTTCTCTTATTAAGGAACTAAATTTGAATGTAACTTACTATAGATGTCTTGAAGGAGAAAAAATAGTTTTTTACTTCAGCGTTACAATGGCTTTAAGAGCTGCCATCATAGAATAAAAACTCAGAGCGAAGTGCATCAGCACCCATCTAAACTGTATGCTGGTGAATTTTATGCATTCATAGAATCCTGGAATAGTTTGTTGGAAGGGTCCCTTAAAGGTCTTGTTGTCCAATCCTGGTGCAATGAGCAGGTACTACTCAGAGCCTGTCCAATCTTACCTCGAATGTTTCCAGAGACGAGGCACCTACAACACCTCTGAGCAATCTGCTACAGTATTTTACCATGCTCATTGCAAGAAAAGTTCAATCTTCTATCTCATCTGAATCTACCCTATTTTGATTTAAAACCACCACCCCTTGTCCTGTCACAACAGGCCCTCCCAGAAGGTTTGCACAGGAAGGCTGTGGAAGGTCACCCTGAAGTCTTCTCCAGGCTGAACAATCCCAACTCTCTCAGCCTCTCCTTTTAGGAGAGGTGCTGCAGACCTTGGGTCATTTTTGAGCCTCCTCTTGATTCTGCTGCAGGCCTCAAGTCATTTTGTATCCTCCTCATGTCTTTCAAGTACTGTGGACTCCAGACCTGACCCATGGACTCCAGGTGGGGTCTTAACCAGAACAAGAGGTAATTGATCATGGCTTCAAAGCTTAAAACTTGAGGTGAGGAGAGTTTCTTAGATTTATATCCTTCTTATGCAGGACCCAAAAAAAAAGTGACTAGTGAGATATATTGGTGCTATAAATGCAAGATTTTAGCACACTTCCTTATTCAAGTACCACATTATTTTCCCTTTTCCCCCCTTTAATCTTCCCTCAGCTGTCATTGATGTTGTCTATAGCTTGGAGGAGAATCAGATAGCCAGTGGATGTTTTAAATTCAGTCCTTCATGTTAACGTAGGCTATGTTTCTCACAGAAATCTGCTTATATTTTCTAATAGCATATCTCACAGAAATCTGCTCATATTTTCTAATAACTTTGTGGTTGTCCTACTCTTTTTTTTTCTTCAGCTGCATTGAAACTCAATTCTTTGGGTATAGATTCCTAAGTTATCAAGGTTTTTTTTTTTTGTTGTTGTTGTTTTTTTTTTTTTTTTCTATGTATACTTCTGATTTTTAAACCCTTTTTCTTATTAGGTATATCCCTCCTAGCTACTGCCCCCAGTGCAGTCAACTCAGTAACCCTCTGGTTTGGAACTCATCTATATCTTACCACTTACTTATTTCCTAATTGTTTTCATGCTTCATGAAATGGGCAAGAAAGCGGGGAAAAAAAACCTAAAAAACCAAAAGCAAAAACAAAAATAAATAAACCATAACAGCAACAACAACAACAAAAAACCACCAACAAACCAGTTAGGCTATCTAAGTGAAACTTCTTAGGAAACACCTAAGTACTCTTGAAATCCCATCTGGACCACTGACACTGCCATGCAGAAGGGACAGTGTTAGTGTTTTCTTTCAGAAAGGCTTCTGACAAATTGAATTTGTCCACTGCCTTACCAAAAATTGAAATATACTTGTTCATCTATGCTCGTGAAAGAAACTACTGTTGTGCTGTTGGATACATTCTTTTTATTCCATACAGGAAAGCTTTCTCCAGGGGGACTTTAGCAGAAAAAAAAAAAAAACAACAACAAAAAACTGAAGATTTATTAATTTATTAAAGCAGACTAAAACATTTCAGTTTAAAACCTACTTGGCTTATTTGAATAGCAAATAAAAACTATTATTTTAATGATCATTATTAAGCACTGAGCACTCTCTTCTTCCTCTCTTTTCTCTCTTCAAAAATCCACTGCAAGCTGCTGGCTATGCAGCTTGGGGGGATATTGAATTAAACATAAATTGAATAAAATTTTATTTTATTAAAGACTATCTGGTCCAAGATACCAGGGTAAAATACTGTGGTTTCTTTAAAATCTTTATTTTGTGTAAAGACTAGTTCATAGTCATATTTCTCAAACTTTATTAATAGAATGTAATCAGTGAGGACAAAATAAAAAACAGAATTAAAGACTTCACAAAGATGAACAAATGGAAACAAACTGACTGAGTCAGATGACTGGTTTATGTTCAACACTAAAAATAATCAAAATAATAACTTTCATATACTGATTGTTCACCTTTCAATGAATTGTTGCAGGCAAATCTAATACTTTAAAGAAGATATATCCTGGTTAGTGAACCCTTATCTTCTTCTGACATGGAACACATTTCTATAGATTGCACTGTTGAAGCCAAGTAATTGGATAATCATTTTTGCCACACACAGACTAGAAATCCCCTTACACTAGGAAAAAAAATCCAAAATGTCTCTTTTGGGTTTTTGAAGCATATGTGGAAATTAAACTGTAAAAATATGTAGGTGAGTGAAGAACTATCAGTGAGCAATATTCCTAAATATGGTCTAAAGTATTTAACTGTCAGAGGTAATAATTTATAAGCCAGGACTGCAGACATTTTCCTGATAGATCTGAGGGGCATGTTAATGGAGCACAATGAAGACAGATAGCTCCATTCTAATGCCATCCAGCAGACAGCCGCCTCATGAAATGCATCTCTGCCAGTGCCCATCAATCTCACCCTGCTGGCCGCTTGGATTAGACACAGAAAAAGTACTCCTGTGAATCTTTAAAAGGCTGTTTCTGTCTTTTGGGAAGTTGTTTAACGTTGTTTTCGTTTTATGGATTTGGCTGGACTTTAATGCAGACAGGAGCCTGAAGACCTACCCTTATAAAATCCTGTGAAAATAGACAGAAACATAAATTTCATCTTTAATGGTTCACCCACTTGAGCTTACCCTGCTTTACAGTGTGTACTGTTGTATTGGTTTTGAATCAGATGTGTAAGTTTATTTATAAAAAAGGGCAATTTAACAATTTGATAAGGTTTAGATATAAATATGCAAAGTTGAACTTTATATGGCCATGTTCCTCCCATGGTAACAAACAGTCTATCATTTGGAAATGTTTAAAACTCAGTGGCTTTATAAAAGAAGGGACTACATCAGTTAATTTTAAATTAAGTTCCTTTTCAATGATTTCTCCTTTATTTTTTACAGTGAGACTTCATATCAAGCTGCTTGCAAAGAGCTAAGTCCAGTTCTCTTACTTGGAACAATGCTGAACTCAGCAGTGTGGTACTAAGTGCCATTAAATGTGGTGACTCCTAAGTCACAAAAATGAGTTGTTTTGTGACATTAATAAGAAAGAGGAGCCTCACAGCCTAAGACCTCTAAATAACATTCATGAATTTTAACACAATTTGGGCAAAATGCTGTTTGTTACCTTATATTTAAGTATCTTTAAATATGTGGATCTATTTCTTCTAGTATCTTTCATCTGCATCACTTCCAGCTTTGGACACATTTTTTCTTCTTTCATGTACAAGTGAAGCTTTACCTGGACACATCTGTGTAATGGGCAAGGAGATGTACCAGCAAACTGGTGAGGCTAACCTAAATTTTCATCAACTTGTAAAAACGCTGGTCTCTAATAGAAATGGTGCTTTGAGCATTACAGGTCAATTATTTTTCCTTATTCACAAAGGAATTCACAAAGGACTCCATAACCAGGCTAGGATATAAATGACTCCCTCCTGGTTAGTTTTTCAAATAACCTGTTGTGTAGATACACAACCAATTTACACTCAAGTTCCTGAAAATTATAAAAGCTTTGTATGATAAAACTCTCTAATTTTCTTCATTCTGAAGACAGTATGAGAGCTTGGACCCTCCAAGCCAAAATGCTGGAAACAATGATCCGCCGCAAAATTTTGGTAATGTACATGCTGAAATTTAGGTGAAAATAAAACTGTCTTAAATTGGACTGTATTGCACTGAACTATGGTCCTCCAAAAGTCAACAAAATAACTATTGTTATTTTTAAACTTACACATTGAGTTTAAGTGCTCACAGAAAACTCCCTTTCTTCAGAAAACACTGAGAATAATTTTATTCTTCAGAAAAAAGTATCCAAAGCCATCTGCATTGCAGATAATTTTGATGTTCAGTTGTCACAAACTGCAAGAAAGCTGCATGAAGTATTTTATTTCTTTTGCTTTAAAAAGCCATGAAGAAGACATATCAGCAGTTGGTTATGGAGAAAGGAAGACAGGAAATCTTGCCTGTCATCTGGACATAGTTAACATGTGAGATAGGCGAGGAGTTGTGATGATTGATTCTGTGCCAAGTTCAGAGCTTGATTTTCAAAAGTACTATTAATAATGTTCAATTCAGTGGTCATTATGAAACAGTTTAACCCCAAGTTCATCCAGCCTTAGCAACTTTTTCCTATTTCTCTGAGATGCTTGATTTACTTTATCTGTGATTTTTTTCTGCTCTGATACTATGCATTACAGAGTTCTAGATGTATGCATTTGCAATATCATGAGTTAATGTCAGGGGTGTATTTTCAAATTTGATGTGTGAGATGCAGTGTTTGATGGCTTCCTCTTCCACCTCCATTTTGCTCTAGCTTAAAATGGTGACTGTCATTTCAGTCTGAAATCCCAGCTTATTCCTAGAGAAACGTGGTGAGTTCACACATGTGGTGTTGTGATTGCCATAAGAAGAAGAGTTGATACAGAAAAAAAATGAGTGGTGATGCAGAAAGGAGGAAAAAAAATGGGAAGATGTAACTTGCCAGTCAGAACAAGAGCTCCTTGGAGAAAATGAGAAAAAATAAAAAGGGGTAGGGTGGGAGTGGTGGGAAACCAGCAATGTAGGAATCTGAAAATATCACCAACATGATGATTACATCAGGAGCACCAACAGAAACAAGTCCTGCAGAGACAGAAGTCTGATCAGCTTTGTTGGGTGGTAATCTACCTGTAATATCATCTGTATGTCTCTTGTTCACAGAATTCTAAAAATAGACCAAATTCTAAAAACAACAACAATTTAAATGGAACTAAATTTACTCAGTCTACACTGTCAGAATACATTTCACCCTGTGAGTTTCAGAAGTACTGCTTGGTAAGGTGATACATCCTTTGGCACAGATATATAAATTATGGATTTATACGTTTTTAATTTTCTTTCCAAATGCAACAAGGACCCTATTAGCATATCCTTTAATTACTTGTTTAATATTAAGCAGGTGAGCAGAACCAGCAATGAAATGAAACTGGAATATTTTATCTAGGGAAGGATAACTCACGTATGGAAACAGAGGGGAAATGGATTAAGAGAGGGAATCTGCATATTTTTTATTACAGAAGGTGAATATCAAGAGATTTGATTGCTGTTCCTAAAGAGTGTCCTTCAGGTAGTGAAGCAATTTTGCTTTGTGTGGGCTTCTCATGTTTCACCATAGTTGCTAAATATCCATTTCAGCACGGTCATGATCATGCTAAGGTGTTTAAAGATTAGTACTTCTGCTTTGACAGGAAATTTTAAGTCCCTCAAGTACCTACTGAACTAGCTTTAGATCTTATCTTCAGATCTGAAATTGATATTTTGAAACATTTTTTGGGAAACTGCTTATCAAAATATTTTCATGCTAGAGTCAAGAATGCATTGTTACCTATTCCATGGAGAACTGATGCAAAATCCTACAAGTTGCTGCAGAAAAGAGTTGTGGTCTTCTGGTCTTTAATTTTCTCTGCATTTTTGTGCACATATGCATTAATGGTAAAAAGAAAATTCCAGTTATTGAGATTTAATATGTTTATTTGCCAAATATATAATTATTTCCTTTTTTATGAATATCACAAAATCCTAATTTAAAGGACAGAACAAAGAAATTTCCCCTGTCCCTTCTACTTGTGTCAGCAGTACATATGCAGAGCATCATTTGAAAAAGTTCAATATGAGATAACAGAGGTCTCAATATGTGCATTTACTTATGTTTTGGAAATATAACCCTCCAAACTTTTCAAATCCTTACATTTTTTTTCTTTTTCTTTTCTTTTTTTTTTTCAATTGAGGATGGTGTTGTTTTTTTACCCCCGTAAAAGAAATGAAGACTTGCCTTAAAGAAGTCTTTCTAGAATAGGTTGAATTTTACACTCCACAACAAGGACTGGACAAACTAACTGAATCATCCCTTTCCATTGTCTAAAAAATATTTTTTTTCTCTGGACTGAGATCTTTGTCTTTAAACTGGATACAAATAAAGGGTGACACTGGTCTTTATATGAGTAAAATCAACGCTTAACCTCTACAACGGAACACTTTTGCTGATATTCAAGGATTTTACAGCTATATTTTACCTGTTAATATGTACCTGTTAGCATATTTTACCTGTGTAAAATCTCTGCATCAGGTTATTACGAAGTTGGGTCCTGCCTGTGTAAAAAGTAATTTTCCCTCTTTTTTATAAGCCCCTCAAAGTACTGCAAACCTGCAATAAGAGCCCAAGCTAGATGACCCAGACATGACAAACTATGCCAATCTGTTGTATGTTGGTGTGTGTTTAACAGAAAGAGTTCAGGTACCACCGACAAGATGAAAAAAATATTATATCTCCATGTTATTCATTCAGCAACAAAGCTGGGCTGAATACGAATTTATTTTATTATGAGAAGAAGTGCTCTCTAAAAAACATTATTAATATTGTAAAAGCTAAAAGTACATCCAAAAATTTATGTTTATAATACAGGAAAAAACACCAGATATTTCTAAAACTGCAGAAATAGGAATAGTACATCAGGGTTCCATCTGTCTTGATATCTAAGCATCTGTTTCACAACTTAGTTTTCTGATATTAGTCAATCCTAATTTTAATTGCAATTGTCATCAGGAAACTGGTAGGTGGGATCCCACAGAATGCAGCTCAGAAGTGCAAAAATACTCAGGAAAACTGGCAGCTTTTTAAAGACTATGCTCCAGTTACAACAGCAGCTTATCTCAATAGGCAGTAAAATAAGGAATTTTATCAGGCTTGGCAAAACACACAGCTCAAGTCAGAGCTCCAATGCAGAAAGGGCAGAAGCAGAAATAAGTAAAAACAAGGAATTTAGGAACAATGCCTGATTTTGTAACTGGAGACAAATATAAAGCTGTCATTGCCTTAGTCTTCACCAACAGGGTCGTCTCTGCCTAGAAGGAAGGTTGGAGTAGGAGGAGAACAACCTGGGGTGGATGAGGATCAAGCCAAGGACTGCTTTTAAGAACTCAGAATCACAGAAGGGTTTGAGCTGGAAGAGTGCAGTTCCAACCCCTCTACCATGGGCAGGAACACCTCCCACTAGACCAGGCTGCTCAGAGCCCATCCAACCTGGCCTTGGAACTCAGACTCAATCCACAGAAGTCCACAGAAGTGGCCAGAGTGTGCTATGGCCAAAGGGCCAATGGCCTTGCAACTCTTATCACCTTTGATATGCCAGAGGAACTGGAGATGACAGGAAAAGAGCTAAGGACTGGAACAAGGCACATCTTGTACATTTTCCAAAAAATCTAAAATGATGACCCAGTCAAATGCAACCTGGCCAGTTTCACATCCATCCCCGAGAAAAACACTGAGGGAATCTCCTTGGGGAATATTTTTTACCACATGTAGAAATCACAGAGTGGCAACAATCAACAAAGATGGACCCAGGAAAAATTACTCCTGACCAACATGATTGCCTTCTGGGATTTAATGACTGGATTTGTGGATGAGGGCGAATTCAATGGATATCATTTACTGTAATTTTTACAAAATTTTTGACCCTATCTCTTGGTATATCATTGTGTCAAGTTAAGACCTTACTGGCTTGATGCACACATAAACTAGATGGGTAAAGAAACAACTTGGGGAGTTAATGGATAGTGAGTCATACTCTTCTGGAGGCCAGTAAAAAGTGTAGTATTGAAAGATCTAGTTTATCATCTGTCTTGTTAATGATCATTATCTGGAAGAGCTGACAGAGTGCTTGCTTGCCAAATTTGTGTAAGTTGAGACAAGAGAGGTTCAGGCTGTACAGAAAGAAAAACCTTTTTTCCCTGCGAGGAGAGGCAAGTAGCAGAGCAGGCTGCCCAGTGAGGCTGTGCAATATCTATTCTTAAAGATTTTCAAGATCAAGCAGGGCCTTGAAAAGACCTGAGCAACCTGGTCTGATCCCAAAACTGATCCTGCAGGACTTTAGACTGGAGATTTCTCAAGGTCCATTCCAACTGGAATTATTCTTTGACCCCATGATCATTTATAAACACTGGTTTAAAATGGTATCTGGAGAAGACATCTCCACAGAAGCCGTCTCTCACTTGATTCTCAATCTAACAATATTAATGAGGCACTTCACCTTGATTTTATTGGTCATTAAAGTAATATTTTAACCCAGTAGCTGGAGTATGTGGTTGATTATTGAATTAGTTCAATAAAACTAACTGGAAAAATCTATGGATAAAGCATTCATTTCATTGGAAAATGGTTCAAGCCTGCTTCAGGAGGCAGATATGAAATAACTAACCAGTAGAACACAGAATAGTATAGGTAAACTTGGCCAGGAAGTTTAAAGCAGCACTAAACAACCCATAGCTTTCCTACTCAGCTAAGTTACCAGCACTGGGCATTTTGAACTTCTGCCAGACAGGCCTCTGGGAGCATGTTTCATATCAGCAATAGTCAACCTTTCCTCAAAAGGATTTTATTCTGTGTGCTCTGCTCTTTTCTTTAGAGCAAAGAGGGCTTAGGTGAGAGAACTGATGATACTGTGAAGAGCTGGTACAAAGGCACCCGACTGTCTTTTTTAAGAGGCTTATCCAGTTTTCAATAACTCACTCAGATTTGGTCAATAAACACACTTCACACAAAACTGAGTTTTGCTCATATTATTTGAAACACTCTGTTGGTTTTTTCCCCACACAGATAGTACCAATAATGTCTTCTACTGACTTATCTCCTACTTTTGCTGAGGCTTTGAGGTTATTGTGCCTCTTCCTGTACAGTGATGGGTTGACACTGCATATGGCTTGACTGAAACCTTTGCCACTCTCCACCAGCTGTCTGAATGAAAGCTGGACTGTACTGTTTGCTGAGAGGAATTTCATGTAATGAACAGAAAAGTAGGTAGTCTTCAGAGCATGTACCTTATATTCAAATGTGGTTCTGGTTTTTTAATGTATTAATTGCATAAAAGAATCTACTGAAGGTAGCTTTAAAATAAACTCTTTAAAATGTTCTGAATGTTTCAAATTATATATTGTTTGTTACTATATCACGCCATGACCACACGCCATTGTGTTGGAAACAAATATATTTAATTTTAATACACTTAAATGAAATACTTCCTCTTTATTAACTAATATAGCCACTGCTTTGTGACTTTCTGAACACTCTATTCTCAAAATGTCTTGATAAGACATTAAATGTATCTTAATAAGATACATTTAATCTCTTTCTAGTGTTAACATGTAAAACTTATTTTAGGGTTCTTATTCAGTTGATTTTTATTTTGCACTCAAGTTCAATGTTATGGACAATACCCTTGAAAAAATACCCTTGTTCTCTTCTCTTCTCTTCTCTTCTCTTCTCTTCTCTTCTCTTCTCTTCTCTTCTCTTCTCTTTTCTCTTCCTTCCCTTTTCCCCTTCCCTTTACTTTTTCTCTAATTTTCTTTGTCTTTTCTTATTTCCTTTATTTTCTTTTATTCCTTATCCTTTATTTTTCCCTATAAAAACCTCTAAGAAAAATTCTAAATAGATTAAGTAACTATTAATTGTTTTTAGAAAATAAATCACACATCACTTACCTGTAAAATTTTCAACTTGTTGTTAAAATGCAAACATATATGAAAGTTTTAAGAAAATAGCAGGAATTACAGGAAAGAACATTTTTTTACTGTAGCTGAGTCTTTAGCACTGTACAATAGGGGTAACTTGATAAACATTTGCAAAACCATACTCTCAATTTCCTAAGAGTTCTAAAAGAATCTGAAAGACTTACAGATTTTGGGGGTTTAAGCTCTAGGTGATCATTTTAACTTTTTGACAGTGTTAAGTGTCTCACTTGATTCTGTTCCACCCTTTGACTTGTGAACTATTTGAATCCCACATCAAACTTGTCAAGTACAGCAGAACCACTGCAAAACCAACAGGGCAAGGGCCAAAGCAGGGTGCACTTCTGAAGAAACAGCATTCATATTTCTGAAGGCTTCCTCCACAGGACAGAAAAAGTCTCTGAGAAATAAATCTGCAACCCAAAATAGTCACTTGTTCTTGACACTTAGCTGTGTTTCTCATAATATGAATTACACAAATTTGTTTCCATGGGCACAGCAAGTTATTGCCTTTTTTAAAGAGAGTAAATATTTTACTTGTCCTTTTTCTTGTGCTTTCTACCTCCTGGCATTGAGAGCTTTATTTTTCTGTTGTTAGCTAACCAGGAGTTTGACAACCTTATGTTATGTATGTGTGTGTATGTAAATGTCTGTTTATACAATATCCATTTTGATTTAAAATAATTAGATGGGTTTGACGTTGGATTCATTGATTTAATGATCCTTTGCTGACTATGGAGTTTTAAGGAACTATAATTTGCCTTTTAGATACATCTGATATGGTTAAAGAAGAAGTAAAGTTATGCTCTTCTCACCATGGAAGTCATGCTAATCGTGGTTAATCTGACTGAATCATCTTGTAGAGAACTTCCAGGCTTCAGAGCATTATCAGGAAACAAAGGATAGAATCAAATTTAATAATTCAATGCCTGGAAAATAAGAAGAACATGTAACTGTCAACAAAAAAAAAAAAGAAAAGTAAAAGAAAAGAAATTTCTAATGACTATATGAGAATCAAACTTTCAAAATTAACATTGCAGTTAGAGAGCACAGTTGCAAAATTATCATGGCTTTTAATTAAAAAAAAATTAACTTTTAAATAAGAACATACATTCAACAACATTTTGCTACATTACCTAGATTACGCCATCATAAAGGAGGAGGTCATGTGGAATACTCAGTGATATTCAAAGGAATCCAAAAATAGCCCAAGTTCCTTAGTGTCAGAGTTAATTGCAGATGCCCAGACTTAGAGGATTCGGTTGTATTAGTGGGAGCCATCTCTCAGTACAACTTAGATTAAGTGGGTTTAACAGCTGTGTGATGTATTGTAGCACCATATTGAAAGCAGCTTCTCTAAAACTGGCTTCTGAGAGCAGTTGGTGAAATATCTTGTGCCTTTTTATGTACAGTTTATTTAAGATATTGCATTTATAGACGACAAGAAAGCTCATACTTTCATGCACAAAGCTGAATGACAGATTTTAATGAGATTTTTGCAAGACCTGTAAAAGAAGAGTACAGATTCCTGATGCGCCAGCTGAAGTTCTGTAAAAGCAGAGCCACAGTTTGCCCCATTCAAATTCTTAACAAGTGGGAGATGAAAATATGGTGACATGACAGAAAGAAGCACCAATAAATTATGAAACTATGAGATTGCTCTCCTTCCAGACATGCACAATAAGGTTTTTTTCTCTCCTACATCCAGAAGAAACTTATTCAATATTTTTGTCATACTTAGGCCTGATTCAACAGTCATCGTTACATGACTACAAAAGGATGAACACGGTATTTTATCAACTGTAGAAAAAAATTAAGTTGAATATCAAGAAGTGTTTGAAGTGAGTGTGAGATGTGGACACTTGTAGGCTACATGACTGAAGAGGAGTGATTTCTTCTTACTGTCTTCTCCTAAACAATATGACTCTTCGTAAAGCATTATATCTGATGAATGATGCATGACTTTTACCCTGTTCAAGTCTCAATGAAAGAACATACCACTGAGGATATGAAGAAAGACAAAACTCATGGCAGCTTTCCAATGTGAAATTGTCTATCCTCGTAAACACTACACTAAGTTCAAAAAGTAAAAGTACAGGTGCTGGGTTGCAAAATAATTATGCGAAAGAATGATGACAAAATTATTTCTTTTGGAGGGCTACAGCAGCTGTCAGTCATTTTAGAAGCAATTAAAAATTGGTTTTTATAAAGCAAAGAAAAACAATTAAAAATCAAACTATTTGTTTTGTAAACAATAAAACTAGGGA
>NW_005054513.1:48421-64367 GCF_000277835.1 Geospiza fortis
AAGTGGAAAACAAAAATACAGTGGCATTGAAAGCAGCAAAGATGAGACAACATCCTCTATGTACTTGAAACTACAATTATTCCTTCTCATCAACCGGTGAATCCCACGATCAAAAAGTTCTCTTACGTTCCTTATGTTTTCATTTATGATCTCCTGCATGCCTCAAGCTCTAGCCCAAAATACTCAAACCATCTCACATTATCCTTCATGTATCCTTCATGTGCCTACAAGCTGAACATGTGTTTGAGAGAGCTCAACAATAAATCCTGCAGGTTTCCATCCTGGTTTAAATATAGCTGGTGCTGGTCTCAGTCTAGGGTTTCTTCAAGTAGTTTCAGTGTACAAGAAATTTTAGAAATAAAGACTGGTCAGTACTGGTTTTCTACTCAAGCATAGTCTCAAAAAGCCTTTAATCTTTCATTTTACAAATAGTCTCAATTTAATATATATATATGTAGTCATAAGAACATGAGAAAAATTCATTAGACAAACTTGCCAAGTTACATGCTGACTAAGAATCCAGTTCAATATTTTGATTATTTGAACATACACAGGTAATATAAATGAGGTAACATTGACCCGCAAAAAAATGTGGGACTTTATTTGTTTTTATAATAACAATATAAATAATAGAGTTTGCATTTGGGACAAAAGTCATAAAAACCAAATTCAGCTCCCTGCGAGTATAGGAAAAAGATTCTAAATCCAGATTTACAAAGTAAAAGCCTGGTTTAGGTATCAGTGAATATGGGTTTTATTGAAAATTATTTTTAAAAAAGCAGTTAAAAACGTATCTATTATATATATATGTGTGTGTGTGTGTTTGTGTATGCATATATATATTTATATGTATAGTTCCAGAGAAATAAAAATAATATAGTTATTGTTTGGTTTTGCCGTATGAAAGAATCTGATATTTTTGGATAGTAAAGGACATAGTTAATAATCTCCAAAATAAAATATTTACAAGAAGAAATATAATTTTCTGTTCCTAATAGGTTCCTGATTTTAGTTTTTTCCCAGTCTCTTTCAAATATCATTGAAGTTACTTACTCAAGGATAGCCCCATAATAATCAAGAGATTCAGGTGATCAGACAGGTACCAGAAATAACATCATAAAAAGCTGGAGAAGAATGTTATTTAAAGAATGTGTCCCTATGTTTCCTTCAGTTCCAAAAAGATATTCAAAAAAGAAATACCTTTGAAAATAGCTAACACAAGTTCAGAAAACTCATTACCCTGATAAAAAAGATGATTAAATCATAAAATATATTGCAGTTAATAATCAAATATCTGCATTAGTTTTTGTTTTTTACAAGAATTTTACAAGTGTCATTTTACACTTACATAACCAATATAGAAAACAACATAAAAGGATATTAGGTCAGTCACACAGGGTGCTTGGAAAGTTGTGAAAATTTCAAACATATACTAAAGGGGAGCTGCAATAAAGACGGAGACAAACCTTTTAGCAGGGCCGGTGGCAATAAAACAAGGGGTAAATGGTTTTAAACTAAAAGGGGTCTGATTTAGATTAGAGATAAGGATGAAGGTTTGTTCCAGTGAGGTTGATGAGGCACTAGAGCAGGTGACCTGGGGAGGTGGTGGAGCTCTGTTCCTGGAAACATTCAAAGCCAGGTTTGATGGGGCCTTGAGCTGAGCATGTCCCTGGTCATTGCAGAAGGGGATGCACTGGATGCACTGGATTGCCTTTAAAGCTTCCTTCCAACCCAAACAATTCTGATTCTATAATTCCATGCTTATTTTGGCAGTAGCAGCTTGGAGGGCCCAGTAGAATAGAAAAATGGGTGCATTGAAAGACTTATTCCTATCTGTTACTGGGTCAGCACACATGTGTAGTTAGAAATCTCACAGTTGTGTAATTTTTCCTTTTTAAAATTAATGTTGAGTTAATATTTTAGGAAAACACGCTCTCTTGGCATTACAGTGGAAAGGATCTTTTAGGAAGAAAGTGCCTCATTTCTAGAGAAAGAAAAAAAAATAGGCCTCCCCAAGAGTATAAGAGTTTTCATTTTCAAATTATAATATATGCCCAGAAGATTAGGAACATATTAAAATTCTCAAGCTATGACATTTTTCAAAATATAAAACATTTTACAATAAATTAATAATTATCAAAGTAATTTACTCACTTGTGTTTTAATTAATCACTTTACCTTTACCTTTTTACATAAGCTGATTAGATTTCAATTGTACATTAATCATGATTAGCATTTTGTATTTTTGTTTTGATTGCATAGATAATATTTTTAATCATAACTGAGCAATATTAATTAACACTTATAAATTTTTAGATGTGCAAATGAAATTGAGCAGTAGCAGATTCCTGTTACATTGATGTTTGGCTTTAAACATGACTGGTTTTGGAGTATTATTTAATTTACATCTGTGACTCTCATTTGAATTTAGTGTTTCTAGATGAAATTCCATATTTGCAAGGCCTTGGAATTGCAATGGAAATAGGTGAAATAGAAAATCCTTGCTCTAGTGAGAAATTTGATGGTAGAAAATAGAACTTCTGTGGAGGATACAATGAGTTTCATCTTGATGTTTTCCCTTGAGAACTATTCCAAAGCAGCATTTCTATTTCAGAAAAAGATCTGGAAACATGTCTCCAGTTTTGTTAAAACAATATGTACAAGGAAAGAAAAGGTCAGGGAGAGAAGAAAAGCAGGTTAAATTTTGGGTTGATTTTGTCTAATGAAGGAGGTAAATATATCGAGAAAGAGGAACACAGTGTGAAATATAAATTTATAGATACAAGACACAGTCTCATATTTGACAGGTTTAAAAATATTAGCTTTTTTTCTCAGTTAATAAGATATTGCTCTTTTATCTTTTGTTATATTTCTGGAAAACAACAGCTGCACTATGGAATTGTAGAACAATATGCTATGGTTTCTTAAATGATTAGATTATTCTGTCATTAGTGGACGGAACTAGGAGTACAAACAGAGACAGGAATTTACAGGGAATGGCCATTAAAGTATATTTTAAACCAAACTAGTTCTAAAGGGATTATGTTTTAAAGAAAAAAAAAGTTTTTCTACTAATTTTCTTTCCTGCATAGTTTTACTTTAGCATTTTGAACATATTTTACTTCTTGGGGGAAAACATGTTCTTCAAAAACAGGGGATTGGAGGAAAACCATAAAACTGCCTTTTTCTGTATCTGATTCACCAAAACCAAAATATGGATGAGAAATGAAAGGACACAATCAAGATATAAATGACCAGCATGATCCAATGAAATAGTTAAGATCCACTTTAACACTTCTTGTAGTAATACAACTTGAAATATTTGTAATATATTAGTTTCTGAATTGTGATATTCGTGATGGGAGTTTGGGACAAATTGTACCCGGGCTCAAACACCTTAAAGAATAGGGCCTTAATCATGAAACATCCAAATTTTTACAGTATCATAAGGGTGCTCTGATGGAGAAATGGAAGGAAAGATTTCCATTATTTGATTTCCTGACACCAAAACAGTCTGGGATTAGAAACCTGCCTATCCTGGGGTCTAAACTTGACCATTTCCCTCATAATTTTGTATTTATGAGCTAAAGATATATCTGAAAGCTTTGTGAAACAACATGCTTAACCACCAAATACAGAATTCATCACCAAACTGACATTTATATCAACATATGGGAAAACAAATGCTACCTTTAAGAAAATGGAAAAATATTATACATGCCAAAGTATTAAAATATTAAATCCCTGAATGATTATTTCTAATTCCAGCCTCAAAACCTGAAATATCATATTAAAAAATGTGCATTGAACTTTCTATTCTTGATCCTAAACCAGCCTGAAATATATTTCTTGGTATTTTATCGTTTCCCTGCCATGAATATCCATCTGATGTTATCTTCAAATTCTTAAGGAAATTATGGAAAAAAAGCAGAAATTTATTTGGGTTGAATAATCTATCAGAGTGGAGTAAGACATTAAAAAAATTATATCAGCCTCCTTGCTTAAGAAATTTACTGGATATAAGTCCTCTCATTAAGTTTTTGGCAGTAGACTTGTAACGCTATGAAGATGTTTTCCTCACAAAATTTCATAGTTCTGGTTGGGCTGAAAAACAAACTCAAAAACTGACAATTATTGCATCAGTTTTGTGTAATCTGGGCTATTTTCATTACTTCAGCAATTAATTTCTGAGTCTGTTTAATTACCACTTAATAAAAGGACTAGCAACAATAAAAAAATCTATTGCACTTATGAGTTCATATTTTAAAGGCTTTGTTCTTCATTTTGTGTTTAGTTTTGTTGGTTTGTTGAGGAGGTTGTTAATAACAAAGTTAAAAGCCCCAGTCATATGGAGAATGATGAAAAAGAACAATCTTTTCCAAGAAACTTGGCAAGAACAATTTTGGTCAAGGAAGAACAGTAAAAATATTCAGCAATAGGAAAATCAACCCTGATACTTTATTGATAAAGATTTTACTTGCATTATCTTTAGCAGTAACTTCAGTTTCATATTAGACATTTGTTAAAATAGTATTTAAAGAGAAACATGCATATTAAATTTTAATTATTAAGAAGTAAATTCCTTAAGCAAACATAAAACGCTCATTCCTAACAGTTGTCTGTGGATCTTTAAAGGTGAAAAGGAATGTAATTTGGAAAAATAAAAATGGTGACTTTATGATCATAAATGAATTTCCCTCCTAAGTTCTAGAATTGTGGAAGAATAGCTCTTGTTAAAAATAAATAGATAGATAGATAGATAGATAGGTAGATAGATAGATAGATAGATAGATAGATAGATAGATAGATAGATAGATAGATAGATAGATAAGATAAAGTTGCTGTAAACTTGTTGCTATTAGATTTGTTGTTATTTAATCCTGGTAAGCAGCCAAGCCCCACACAAACGGAGGACAGAGGAGAAGATTGAATCCTCACAAGATGGAGGAGAAAATTGAAAACATAAAAGTCTTGTGGGTTGAGAGCAAGGCAGCTTATAAGTAAAGCACAAGTTTCCCATGCAAACAGAGCAAAATAAGAAAATAATTTGCTCTTTCCTGTTGGCAGGGAGGTGTTCAGCCATGTCCAGGAAAGCAAGACTTCATCACACGCAGCAGTCACTTGTAAAACAAATGCTGTAACTTACAGTGTTCCCCCACTTCCACCCTTTTTCCCAGCTCTGTATGCTGAGCATGATGCCATATGGTCTGGGACATCCTTTTGGTTAACTGGGGTTAGCTGTCCTGGCTGTGTCCCCTCACAAGTTCTTGTGTACTCCCAGTGTCACAAACAGAGAACGCCTGAGTGATGTTCAAGCACTGCTCAGTGATGGCTAAAATATTCTTGTGTTATCAAAAGTGATGTCCACACAAATCCAAAACACAGCCCCGTGAAAGCTACTATGAAGAAAATTAACTCTACCCCAGTCCAAGCCAAAGAAAAATTTCATAGTAAATAAAATGCTATTTCTTTCATTATGTCCATGATTATTACCTTGATGTTATCACTACAAACATGAATAATCACACATAATTACTGTGCCTTATACTAAGCTACTTACAGCAATAGTTATTTGCACACTGAGACATATAAGAGCAACAAAATATTCCAAAATTAGTTCTGTAACACTCTCATACCATAAAAATATTGTCAGATTTAATATGTAATACAATCTAGCACAACATTCTCCTGGTTCAATGCATTAGTTTTTATCACAGATCTTTCTTTCTTTTATTTTGTCTTCTATCTACTTTATATGTAATGTTAACATGGTAGAAATAAGTCACACAATCTTTTTTATACATATCCCCAAAGTCTTGCCACTGAACTGTAGATTTCTAGGTAAGGGCATGGTCATTTAAATTTCTTAAAGGGCATTTGTCTCCTCTTTTTCTTCTGTTCACTTGCATATTTGTTATTCCTTTTTTCTTCTGCTCTTCATGCTGCTCACTTAGCTTGGCTGTCGTGCAAAAAAACCCCAAACAAAAACTCATAAAGTGTTCAGCTAGAGATGTCTCTTCAAGAAATCCATTTACTGCCAGGTGCAACACTTTCTGTTCATTAAAAATTTTTGAGCCAACATGCTCTTTTATTGGTTTCAATTTCTAGTGTATGAGAAGGAATAATAGTAAACAAAAAATCCAATCCCTCTTCATACTTTGAGACACAAGACCAAACTGTCCATTCTGTACCGGTTAGTCGTATTAGGATTTAAAGTAGATATAATATTTACTTCTTGCTGTTCATAACTGCAAACTGTTAAGTGGCATATGGTGCAGTGGTTAGTGAAGAGAAAAATCTTGTGTTGAGCTGTGCAAGTGGAGACACAATGATTAGTGATCCTAATGTCACCAAGACCATGAGAAGCACCTTGTGCCAACAGGAATCCTTTTAACACACAACTTTTACAATGCTTTTTGTTGTCATCTTGGCCAAAACCCACCGTGGCATCCCAGCAACAGAAAGTCAAGGTCATACTTATGCCATGGCCACCCACAGCCTTGCTGAAGGAACAGGAGAGACCTGCACACCTTTCATCATCCCTTGAAAAATTCCAGTAGAATACAGCTGTCTTCTACATGTCCTCACTGGAAGTCCTCACTCTTTCTATCCTCCCTAATATAGGGCTGCCAAGATTGTATTGAGTGCAAACAGGGTAGGTCACAAGGGAAGACTGAAATTTATTCATGTGCACCAGCAGCAAGCAAGAAAGAATAATGAGAACCACAGGAACTCTTTACATAATTACATAACGTCCAGCAGAGCCAGCAAAATATGAAAACTAATTCCAGAACAAAAGCTATAAACCTTAATATGATCTTACAAAAACCTAGGAGACAAAGTAAGTCCTCACTTCCATGATTTTCAATAGGGAAATAATACTTCAGAGCAATTAAATTCTCAGATGTTTATCTAGAGCTTATTACTTCAGGTGTTTCAGTCCAGATGCTGGAAAGAAAGCTTCTAAAGGCAAGATAAGTAAGGGATATGTGGTTTTGTTGACAGCTGAAGGAGCATTCTTCAGTCTGGTATTCCTTTTGCCTGGGTTGAGGAGGAAAAGAGACCCCATAGTTTAGACTGTGGATTTGTTATTTCTGTTATTTCTGTTATTTCTGTCTCTTCTGCTGTGCAGCATCATGGTGCCTGTGTCTCTCCTTCTGCTAGATGCAGTCTGGGAAGAGGAGAGGATAATGCAGATGCAAAAACAAAATGGGGCTTGCCAGGAAGGAATGATGATACCTGACAAAAGAAAATTTTGGTGGCTTTAGGATCTCAGGTGTCCTACCATTCTGATGCAATAAAGGCAGATTTTTTTTTTAAATTTTCAGGGAAGACACTCCCAGAGCAGACACAGTCAGCTGCACAGATCAACAGAGAGTACTGAGCCTTTAGTGACATCCAGATAAACATGCACATCACTTACATAAATATGGAAGAAAAGAGGTGTCTCAGCCTTCTATCTCATTTCTAACTGATCAGACTGAAAATTCACTGCTGGTGTGTATACACCTTCACCTTCTAGACCCATAAAATCCTATACATTCCCCTAAATATTAGCATTGCCTTTATATCTACCTAATAACCTGTGTGCAGTTTGCAGGACCCTTATGAAGTCACCAGATCAGAACTCTGCAATGTTGAGGAGTAGATGCTCTACTCACCAGCTAGTCTACTTCAAAGCTCATGGAAACACACATAACTCTCCCCATATATCCTGAATACAGACCAAGATCACACTGAAATATATCCTGGGCTCACCCAGAGCCCCGTGGGCAGCAGGGCAGGGAGGGGATTCTGCCCCTCTGCCCCCTCTGCTGAGACCCCACCTGCAGGGCTGCATCCAGCTCTGGGCTCCCAGCACAGCAAGGACACTTTGGGGTGACCTAACTGTGGCCTTCCAGAACCTGAAGGGAGCCCACAGGAAGGATGGAGAGAGACTATTTACCAGGGCCTGGAGTGACAGGACAAAGAGGAACAATTTCAAATTCAGAATACGTTTTGCTTAGAAAGAATTTCTTTTATTTGAGAGTGGTGAGGCCCTGGCACAGGTTTCCCAGAGAAGCTGTGGCTGCTCCATCCCTGGGACTGTTCAAGGCCAGGTAGGATGTAGCTCACTCAGCAACATGGTCTAGTGTAAGGTGTCTCTGCCCATTGCAGAGGAGTTGAAACCAGATAATCTTTAGGGTCCCTTCCAACCCAGGCCATTTTGTATTTCTGTGATTTAGTAAATAGAGTTTAATCAGATGAGATGAACAGAGATGATCAGACACAGGGTTCAGCCAAAGAGATGTACACCCAACAGCTTGTGCATTTGCCACTGTCCCTTTCTGTTCCCCATTTTCTCCATTATCTTGTTGTTCTTCCCCTACCCACCTCGATCCCTTTTCTCAGACTTAAAGAAATAAGGTGCCCACTGAACCTCATTTTGCATCAATTGTACCCTCACTTGTAACTTTCAAACCATCACTTGGGCAATCTTGGACTTTAATAAAGCTCCTGTGGTAGACCCAAGGTGACCACAGGACTAAGAAGGGGTTGGACCAGGGCTGGGCCAGGGCCAGATGAGGGCAAAGGCTGCTGATGAGCCCAGAGCTGTGGTACAGCTCCTGGATCCTGGGCAGGAAGAGTCAGAGGGGCTGTGAGGGAAAGGCAGAGCTGCCTGCATCCTTTGGCAGGCCCCCTCCTGTCATAACGCCTCTGGAGTTTCAATACTGAGTGTAGAACAGCTACTGAACCAAAACATTTTCCAAAGTTCCGAAGTTTAACATATTTCTATAGAATTTTCATACTGAAACACAGCAAATTATTGGAAATTTTTAAATGTCCTGCAAAGATTTAAATTTTTGAGATGGCAATAAAACTATCACTTCTGTTTCTCAGCTGGATTAATAGTGCACACACACATACACACATGCACAAAAAGAGACTTAAAAAGTCATAAGGGAAAATGACATAAACCTTATTTTTATAACAAAAGAATACATAATATAATCTCTTCTCATAAAGCTATCCCCTCTGGTCTGTATGCTTGTGAAAGACAAAGAAGAAATAATTCAAATAGCAGCATGGTATTCACACACCCTAAAACATATTCAAATATTAAATTGATGCATAAATATGACTGCATGAGAGGTCCAAGGTCTGAAAAATCTACCTGCTGTGAAAAATTAGGATAGAACAGTCAATTTGATTTCTGCAATAGTATGTAATGAAAAAGCTCTTATGGTACTCTGAAACTAGATACATTTAGAAGTATACAAGTTTTTGGGAACAAAGAAAGGTGTTTACAAGGGTACCAAAACACACACACACAAAATGCAGAACATGTAGTTGAAAAATAATAACCTTAATAAATATTTAAAATTAGTGTTTATTTCAAAAACTCGTGGGAAGGGAAGGGAAGGGAAGGGAAGGGAAGGGAAGGGAAGGGAAGGGAAGGGAAGGGAAGGGAAGGGAAGGGAAGGGAAGGGAAGGGAAGGGAAGGGAAGGGAAGGGAAGGGAAGGGAAGGGAAGGGAAGGGAAGGGAAGGGAAGGGAAGGGGTAGTTCTAATAGTTGGATCCTCATTACCATCATGGCAATTAATCTGAAAGCTTGGAGTTGGATAGGTTCCTTATCCCTCATAGGCTTTAAACAGAAGTTAATTCTACATAGTGAGAAATCATGAGCAGTTGTGGTCAGTAATATATAGAATATTACTTGGCACAATCACCAGTGATTGCTTCTTGATTTATAATCTATCATGAAGAAAGGATGATGTGTTCTGCCCTCCTCACATCTTAGTACTTCATCCACATTTTCTAGTCATCTTGTCTGTTCATACTCACTTGGAATATTTCGTGACTACTCACAACTCTAAACCCCAAATATAAAAAGCTAAATGAAAGAAAAAAAAAAAAAAAACAATAAACTGAAAAAGCATGCATCCCAGTCTGTCCTCTAGCTGATTTTTATTTTATTGGCACACAGTAAGAAGGGATGGGCTGGAAACAGAAAATAATCCACCAGCATTTTGTTGTTTGTGTGCTGAGTTAGAAAGGTGAACAATATTGAGACTCTCCAGCTATGGGCTTCTGAAATGAAAATCAATAGTAGTGTCAAGTGTCACTGAGTGACTAGAATGACCATGACTGTCCACATGATTTCCATCAGACTTCATGAGTAATATTGATACCTGACTTTGGATTTTTTTTTCTTGTGTTGTTGTTTGCTGCAAAAACATAAGGATGATCCTAGCACTCATAACACACTGGATGGTTCAGTGGAAGCCTGAGGCAGCTGAAGCCCTATCAGCTACAAAACTCTGTTGGAACAGTAATCCTCTTTGTGTTGCATTTTGCTGTAACATCAATTTTAGAAATATTACAGCCAGCAGTTTACCTTGCATCTATGGATTTTGCAAGACTAAAAGCAAATGAAAATGCTATCAAAACTTTAATCCTTTTACTTTAAAGTTAATTTTTATTTATTCTTTAGCTGGTTTTGTGCTGATGCTGGAGTTACAGAAGAATGTAAAGTAAAGGAATCTCAACTCACTAGTTGAGATCTCTCTGTCATACGTGGGTTTGTGTGCACTTTTGTGTTCTGGTTTGATCAGAAAATATACTTCATAAGTACGTTTATTTGTAAATAAATTAGAGAAATATACAGTAAACTGATAAAAGGCAAGAAATTAAATTCTAGAATATAGTAAAAGCATCACTATATGAGGCTTTGGTAGCCTCTCAGTGACTTCCTTGCTTTTAGCCCCTGGTGAGCAACACATGTTGTGATTAGACAAGAAGTCTTAATCAGAACTATTTTTTACAGTCTAAAAGCTAAAACTACTAAGAGTACAGGATAGGGTAGAACAGTGCACTATATTAAAGTAATTATATTGAAGCAATTATGTTAAAGCTAGCAAGAAGAACAATTATTAAGTAGCAATTGATGTAACTCATCCACACCAACTCTTGTGGCAGGTCTCTTCCTCTCAGCCTCAAGGAGTAACCTTGTTGGGTGTCTCCTTGCTCAAGCGACCAATCTTCACACATTTCAAGAAGGAATATGTTCTGAGAACATCCCCATATGAAGTGGACTGGACTTCAATAGTATAAAGTGGTTGACCGCCAATCATGTCTCCAGGTCAGCTTAGCAGCTTATCAGCCAAGTATTTGCCTCACTATCAGGATGTTGATTTGGGATTGCTGAGTTTTAGCATAATTCAACATCAAAACCTTCATGTGGTGCCTCCTTTCAGCCCATCACTGACAGTTTTGCACATAGGACATTTTCCAACTTGTTGCCTTCCCACCCAAAGTACCAGGGGACTGTCACCCTGTAGTATTTGCTGGGTCCTCAGGATGAAGGAGGAATTGAGACTGACTCCATGTTCTTAGAAGGCTAATTTATTATTATATTATATTATATTATATTATATTATATTATATTATATTATATTATATTATATTATATTATATTATATTATATTATATTATATTATATTTATTATAGAATACTATACTAAAACTATACTAAAGAATTGAGAAAGGATACTTACAGAAGGCTTAACAAGACACTCATGAAAAACTCGTGACTGCTTCCAGAGTCCCAACACAGCTGGACCATGATTGGTCATTAAGTAATAATAATTCACATGTTGGATAAACAATCTCCAACCCACATTCCAAAGCAGTAAACACAGGAGACACAAATGAGAAAATATGTTTTCATTTTTATCTGAGGCTTCTCAACTTCCCAGGAGAAGAAATACTGGAGAAAGGACTTTTCAGAAAATATGACAGTGATATCACCCGACACCCTGGACAGTGCATTGGGCTCTGTTTATCCACCCTGTTTGCAACAGTCCTGATCACTAGAGTTCCTTAGGGTTCCTTTGTGGCTGCGGATGTGGACATGTTAATATAATGTGAGAAAGCAAATTTTGCTTCTTCCTGGGAGTAAGACAGAAAAATCAAAGTAGTCTTCAAGTTGAAGGGCAAAGAGTATCACAAGGCAATTTTCTAAAAGCAGATGTGAAAAAACACACCAACCTACAGTCAGTATATTTTCTGGCTAACTGCCAGTAGTTAGCTACTTAAACTCACTTCAGAACATCTCAAAGAAAACATGGGAAAAAAATGAAATTTTGAGGATGTCCTATTGTCTTCAACATGCTAAATTAAAAATTGAGGAAGCCATACTGCGATATGTTCTGTGAAGCAAGACTGAAGCCAAAATTAAACTATGTAAAGCAGTATGCGAATTAGAGAGAAGTAGGTAAATATACTGAGATCTAGAAGTTATCTAGAGAAATAAAGTTTACACAGATGGTATAGAAAAGATCTAGAGTCATACAAATTTTATAGTTGGATAGCATTGCAAAAACATTACAGGATCACTGTACAACTCAGAAAGTGGAACAAATATTTAATATATCATGCTACTCCACGACAAAAAAGAAAAGTAGAAAAGTTACTTTCTTTCAAAGACATGATGATAACTAAAGAGGTTGGATTTTTTTCCCCAGTTTACCAATTAATCAATGTTCATTTCATGTGCTATTGTTGACCTTTTTGGTCATTCACAAAGAAAACTCAGATCTAATGAAAAAGCAAACAAGCTTATCTATATAATCTCTTATATTCCAAATTTAGCATGGAAACATGGAATACGTCAAATGCCAAAATATTTCCGTCTGTAATCTAATTTCTGTCTCTGAGAATTTCCACTAAGTTCAGCACCTGAGTAGTATGAGTTCAAAAGAACAATAATTAAAAAAAAAGTATAATATTTTCAAAGCATAAACTGATAAAATTGATTTATTTTGATTGGAAGAACCTCAAAGAACATCTCATTTCAACCCCCTGCCATGCGCAGGGACACCTTCCACTAGACCAGGTTGCTCAGAGCCCCATCCAACCTGTCCTTGAACGTTTCCAGGGATGGGGCAGCCACAGCTTCTCTGGGCAAACTCTTCTCTTCCTCATTGTTCTCACAGTAAAGAACTTCTTCCTTATAGGCAACCTAAATTTTATAAAACATAAAGTGTTTCTCTCTACATTATTTTATTTTGGATATTTATAATCCTTAATTTTTTTTCTAGATTTTCTGTTGCTACATTTGTGATGATAAATTTAGCAGAAATAACCAACCAATACTGCCTCTTCAGAAATTTGGCTGAGATAATGCTGGTCATCTGGGCAAAAGGAACTGTAAACCTTAAATTTCTTGCATGCCGTATAGGATACTTATGTTTATTTTAGGGACTTTTTTTTCCAGGACAAAAGTAAAAAAAAAAAAAAAAAGAAAACAATCTCTAAATTTTATACAGAGAGAAGGTACTGTTCTAATATTGTCCAGATCACATTTATATGTCTCCATTATATTTACTTTAAAATTAAAGAAGCAGTGGGACATTATTTTTCCTTCATCATGGGCTGCATTTAAGATCAATAAAAGAGACATTTTTCCTGGTAGTAAAAGTAGAATTTCCAGTTGACTCAATGTTCACACACCAAAAGTATCTGAAAAACTGTTTCCTGTACACAGTAAATGCTTACTCAAGCTTTTCAAGATGAACTTTTTAAATTTGGCACTGTCAGTTTCATCAAGTTCATTAATCACTTTGTTGGTTTTTTCCATAAGTTCAGTCTAATATTGTCAGTGGTTCTTTCTGGTGTTATGAACATCAGAAAGTAAGAAATTTTTATAAGCACTATTTATTGAATCTTCTCTGGAACACAATAAAGTGGTGTGTGACACATTAATATACTTTTCTAATTAAAAAAAAATATTTTAAAAACACAATTGACTTTTCCATCAAAAATATTTTGCAAGCAAAGTCTTGATAATTATCTATTGAAAAGCTAAGGTTTTTGACAGCTATAACTACTAACAGTATAATGACATGATGATGAACCTATTACATTTGAATCAAAATCAGCAAATGAAACTGCATTCAGTACATTGTGAATAATGAATTTACTTTTTTCTTTCTCTTCAGCAGCGCTGAAAATGGTGGCATTTTCAGCGCTGCTGAAGAAGTTTCCACTCTTAGAAAAAATGCAATTAGAAAAAATATTTAAGAAGTAACTGAGGAGCGATGTGATGTAGAAATTAAAATAGTTTGTAAACTTATCCTAAAGTGTACTTTTCTTCTCAATGCAACAAAGTAAATTCATCATTATTCAGTCTTTTGGGAGAACCAAATGTTTGACAGTAAAGAAAAAGAAAGAAAATTATAAACATTTTCTGTATTTTTATTCAAGTTCTCCATATGGTAAATGGTCAAAAGTCTGGATGTAGAAGTTATAGTGAAAATTTCAGAAGGTCGTGAACTATAAAATTTTAAAAACAGGTATTTATAACTCTAGGGGCAAAATACCTTTTAAAGCAGACTACTTGCTGTTGGACAGGAAGACAAAAGACTTACTTTTGTACTTCTTTGGCTAAGTATGTTAATATCTGTATTTCTTGTTAAACCCAGTAATTGTGTTCACTTTTATGATTGATAAATTTATCAGTTGCTCTCCTTTTCCTCAGGTATACATTTTTCTTTCTCAGTACTCTGAGAATATACTTTTTCCCTCAGAATCTGTATTGTCCTTCCAAACTCACATGAAATTGAATGATAATTTTTGCAAAAGCTTTAGGAATATTGTCCCATGTAATAGATGTGTTGGGAATTTCTAAAAGAAAACATTCAGGTGTCCCTGTTATATAGATTTCAACAGAAATTTAAGCCTGTAGGAGCAAGACATTAAATATAATTATTTGTTGGTCTACACATATGAGTAATTCCAAAATACAATAAAATTTCATTAAAAATCAACATCATCCAAAAGTAAAATAGTAATATGAATAACTTGAGTAATATATTCTTGCAGTAGCAATGCAATTATACACATGTGACAGAGTTAAAAAAATCTTTTAAGGGTAGTTTGAATACTAAATTTGAAGCCATACCCTCATTAATTGCATATTTTAAAGAAAACTGTCAAGGTTTTAAGTAAAATCCTGCATATAAATTTCAAATTTAAATTCTATTTTTTGCACTACAGAACACATATTGATTTCCAATGGAGTTACCATTTCACTTTAAACATATATTATTTTATTACATGTTCTGTGATATCCATTAGGAAACAAAAAATTTAAATTGGTCAACAAAAAATATGTTGGTATGTAGATAAGATTTATTTCTACACATAGAGAATATTTATATAAAAGTTGCTGCTGATGTTTTACACATATGGTTTATGTGCTCATTTTAAAATATAATAAGTGCAAATTTAAGAAAATAAAAGGAAAACATGTATAATAAAATATAGACCTCTAGGAAATTTTATTTTCTAGCAGAAAGTACTTGAGATTTTAAACTCAATTTTTTTTATTACAGTCTTAGCCTATGTCTAATTAAAGAAAAAATTTATTAGATTGTTTTGCTTTTGTTTGATTTTTTTGCCTTTAAGCTATAATAGTACTACAGAATAAAAGACACTCAAAAAATAGTCGATACTGTGACTATTCATTGCTACAGGTCCCTACATCTTCTGGAAATTATTCTGTAGGGATGCAGTGTTATTCCCTGTCAATATGATGTGTACAGATACTGGATTAAAACTAGTTTAATTCTTACAGGTTTTGCTAAAGACTTCATTCCACATCATTGATTATGTGTTTAATTTATCATAAGAGATTTTATACAGGCAAATTTGGTGGCATTTCTACTCCAAAGACTTTGAGTGATGTAATTTCTTCTTTTCTAACCCACAGGTGAATCTAACATAATTTGACACCATACAGAAAGAGACTTCATTTTAAAGCAATAAATTAGAAAATGCAAGAAGCTTATCAAAACAATTTCCAGCTAAAAACTCCAGCTATTAATTGAGTTAGCAAACTGATCCAGAACTAATTTACAGCATTCATAGTTCTTGTCTTCATTTGATCAATATCAAAAGACAC
>NW_005054513.1:64415-68581 GCF_000277835.1 Geospiza fortis
ATTCTGTGCTAGGAAAAAAAAAAAACCAAACAAACAGCTCTTCTCACCTCTGTGGTTGCTGATCAATAAAAGTTAATGTCCTGGTGCTGCATTCACTACAGAGCTTTTCAGAGAGATAGCTCTTTACAGCTCTTCAAGGACATTTCATGGCAGTCTAAATACTTATATCCTATTTAATTTGCCATGGCTCCGAGTGGAGAGTAGCACTTGCATTGACAGTGTTAGCAGGAAGGCAACCTCAGTCTACATACCATAAAACACCTTTTTGGAGAATGGTGGTGGCTTCAATAAGAAAACTTCTTGTTAACTTCTGATCTGATGGAAACACATGCAGCACATATTGTGTTACAGTCTGGAGGAGAATGTTTGCAGTCTTTTCTTTCTGTTTTGTAAATTTTAGTGGGAAAGAATTGTGGAGTTTCTTGATTTGGCTTTAATAGTTTCTTAGTATTTAATAGTTTGATAGTTTAGTAACTACTAAACTATTAGTACTAGCTAAAGTACTAGCTTAGTACTTTAATAATTTAAAAGTTTCTTTAATTTCGTTTTGAAAACTTGATTACACAAAGTTAGTTGGAAGACATAAGCCTTGCAGGAAGTGATGCTCTGAGAATTTTCATTTCCTCTTCAGGTTCATTGCTGGATGTGAAAAAGGACTTTGAGCCCTGGTAAGATTACTTTTATCATTAAACTGAGAGCTCCTTAGGACCAATAGTAGGGAATATCCATATTTATTAAAGTAGCCCCATATTCTAAATATGGTGGGTCTAAGTTACATGTGCCTTTTTGATGTGGATCAGGGCTTTGAGCCTGTTTGAAGTCTTTAAGTAAATAAAATTTATGTCAAGAAGTACTTTATATCCTTAAGTATTTTAAATCAATACACATATTTTTCTGTCTACAAATACTGCATGTCAAAGTAATGAAACAAATTACATAAAACTTCATCAGATATGATCAAGGTACAAATGCTTATGACAGCGGGTTTACGTGATTTCTCCTGATTCAGAGTATATTAGTTAATGAGCAGATGATGCCATAAATACTACTGAAGTTAAACTGGAGTGTGACAAAGACTTGCAGACAGCTACTCTGGAACTTTAAGATGTACCTTTTCCCCTAAACTATTTTTCCCTGCAGATCTTTCAGAGCTTACATTATCTGCTTACTTCATGAACAGGTTCTCACTCTTTCGTCTCTCTCCTTTCTGCTCTCACCCCCTGCCTGTCTCCTTTCACTCTGGTAGCCAGATTACACTTTCCACAGTATAGCTCTCCATTACTGAATGAAAAAATGGATAATAGCAAATACATTGCCAGATGTTCTTCCTCCTTATTTTCCTTTGTATTTTATTTGGAAAGCAAAAAACCTCATCAACAGAAAGCCTTCTTGTAGAGGCAGCAAGGCTTTAGGTGTGAAGGACTTTGATTTAAGGGTTTCTTGCACTGGGAATGTGCTTATCAAGGGGTTTCCTGGTTTTGGCTTTTGTAAAACAGGTGCCATCCTTAACATCACAGTTACTTGATATTTAATATAACTGAAAAATTAAAATGTTAGAAAAATATCTTCATTTTGACCCAAAGCAAATTTCAGTAAGTAGTCAGATATTTTACACCATATTTTCCATAAACTTACTAACTCAGAAGAGCAATGTGGGTTTTTTTATTCTTTTTCAGTGCTTAAGTCCCACCAGAGGTTTTTCCAAACCATGAGCAGAATTCAGACACTGATAAACCCAATTCAATGTGGACGATTGTCCAATGTGACAGCAATCAGACAGCTGCCAGAAACTAAGACAAGATATACACTCCCCAAACCCTGAGAGCTAGACCCTACTAAATATTAGTATTATATCACATAATGCTTTTTGCATAAAATACCAGCTTAAAATTAGTTGTTCTGCAAGATTTCTGCTTGAAATTTGTTGATGTTTCAATTTAATTTTTGGAGCTGAATGGAACCTCTTTTGATTTAAATCTGATTCTTCATTTTCAACCAAAGAAGCGCTTCTCTTTTCATAGGTGATAGGAAGGGGCCAATTATTCGTAATACAAAGTAATAAAAATGTATACATACTGACAGTATGGCAATAAGCACAGTTCAGGTATTTGCAAGGAAATTACTAATGGGCTATCTTAATAACTTAGTTTAATAAAAATATCCTTGGTTATATTTCAGTGTTTACATCAGAAAAAAACCACAAGTTTTACAGTCACTTCTCAATCACTTTTCCATATTTCTAATGACAATAGTTTCATTAATTTTTAAATTGATAGACTGAAATTATATTAAAATTAGCTACTAGAATTATATAATTATAAATTATAATTATTATAATCCCTTGCAAGCATATAGAATAAATAAGATTCATATTATATCCTATTATTGTATTTTGGGAGGACAAAAAATGAAACTTACAATTTGTTGTAAACACATTAAAACACAATTTCCATCCTTTCTAACTTATCTCTATTTTAATGACTGCTTTATCTCACCCGTCCCATGAAAATGTAATAGTAGCCTGTTTATACAGTGACAAAAACCCCAAGGTTTTGCACTGGAGTTTCTAGTCTAAATTTTCATTGACTGAAACTGAAAACTATTGTTTTCTTGAACACGATTGTCAGTAACAAAATAATTGTACAAACAAATAAATGTGCTTCCTACAATGTGGAATTTTGTTTGGATTTTTTTGAACATAATAGGTCACTGTTTAGACTTTAAATTCCATTGTAACTGTTATAGTGCCATAAACAAAAGCATACTGACTCTTAAAGCAATTTGGCTGGTAGCAGACTTAGAAATGTAACCAGCAATATCCCCTTATTTTACTACTGAAACTTGATAGAAGTGATAGTGGAAGCAGTATATTTAATTTTAAAGAAAGTTAAAGTATGTTTTTTTCTCCTACATTTCACCCATGGCCCATCCCATGCATTGTGAATGGGATCTCTGTGACACTAAGTTGCAGGGTGAAGAAGCAAGACAGAGAGAGCAGGAGACAAACTAAAATAAACAATAAAATAAACAGTGTATCACATATAATTCTCAGTCATCCAAAAAATTAATGGGTTTCTATTTTTAACCTGATTGCCAAAAACCAAAATCACACAGGGAAAACTGCAGACCTTTCCTCCACATCCATATTTATGCAGATTTCCACCACACATCCTCTGGATGCTTCAGGATATAGATGTGATGCCAGTTGTTGCTGTCATTGTCAACTTTCTCTCTTTCACAGGGGATGACAGAAGATATTTAGAAGACTCTACATTTCATAAAATCACAACTATACCACAGAGTTTTTAAAAAAGGCAGATATTTTTTCTAATGTAGCTCCATCCATCTAAACACTGCTTTTACAAAGAGTGTAGGTTACGTTCTAATGTAAAAAAATTAAAGGAATTTTATCCAAATCTTGTCTAACTGAGCAAATCAAAGGTACTGTTTTTGGGAGATTATGTTCTCCCTTCTTTTCAATGTTTTATCTTTACGCCTGACCTTCAATACATTTTGAAACATCGGTACATGGCAGGTAAAACAGAACAGGCTTGTGGCACAAACCAGTTTCATGACAACTTTCAGCCTGGGTTAAAATCACTTCTATTAGCAATCTTCTCAAATGTTAGAACAAAAAGAAAAAAATGTACAACCAAACAAAACATTTAAAAGTACAGAAAAGATTGCTGGGATTTAGTGGTCACATCAGCCTTCCACCTGTGCTGGGTTTCCTCCCACTTTGTGTTAATTGAGCTGGTGGTTATGAGGACAAAAGCATATTTTTGGTAAGGGCCAGAGACTTTGAACAATAAGTCAGAACACTTACCAAAATTAGAGGAGCAATAAATGATGAGCTGTGGAAAATTGAGAGGCTGAACATAAACCGTACATGACAGGGAGTTGTAGTCATTGTGTTCATGACTTCAGTGCAATTTTGCAAGTGATAAAAGGAAATAGTTCTGGCATGATTGAAATTACAAGAACATCTGCCACAAAGAAACAAAACAAAACAAAAAACCCAACAAGACCTTCAAACATGTCTTTTTTTAGAAGACTGTAGTTAACTTACTGAATAGGACTTGATCGGTGCATAGACTTTGTGCTATTCATTGCAGATGTAAGCCTAACTCATAATTAGCCATTCATAAATTTAGATTTATACATAT
>NW_005054513.1:68645-132921 GCF_000277835.1 Geospiza fortis
GCTTTGGCATTGTGCAGCTACGCTCTCTTTCAGAATGGCATATTAGCTTTTTGCACGTATTAACACCAAGCAGCTTCTTAAAAATTAATTTAATTTTAAATAATATTTGGTGGGTAAATACATTGGTTAAATATCTTCAGATGAACCCCCAGCAGAATGACTTCTTATGAATAGTGTGCTAGATCATAGAATGATAGAATGACCTGGCCTGGAAGGAACCTCAAAGATTTTGTTGTTTCAACTCCCTCCAGTGGGCAATGACAACTTCCCCTATCCCAGGTTGCTCCAAGCCCCACCCAGCCTGGCCCTGAACACTTCCAGGGATGGGGCAGCCACAGCTTCTCTGGGCAACCTGTGCCAGGGCCTCACCACCCTCACAGGGAAGAATTTTTTTCCTAATATCTGATGTAAACCTTGTCTGTGTCAGTTTGAAGTCATTCCCCCTTGCCCTGTCGCTATATGGTCTTGTAAATTCATTTTGCATATGCAGTATGGAAAGTTAACTTACAAAGAAAATGTCTTTAAATATTAATTTCTGTTACCTGGGACACCATAGATAATGTGCATTTTTCTTCATTCTTTAATAAATAATATCAAAAATGGTGATGATCATGTTCCAGGTCTGTGACTTAGTTTAAAAATCTCTCATAGAAATATATATATATATATAAGTTAAAATTAGTGCAAGCAAGAACTTCAAATAATTTATTTTCATATAAAAAATTGTAAAAAAATTCTTACAGACCTTCTACATATAGGGTTGGAAAGTCTTAAAGATAACAAGCCTTGGCACAGGTACTAACGACTGCCTGGAGTTAACACCTTTGAATTGCAAACAAGACTCAGATAACTGGATTTTGGCATTCTGAACAAACAGAATGCAGCAAAAGGAGAAGCTAGAAAGCTAGACATAATACTGAAAAGTTAATTGGTTTTTTTTTTTTTTTTTTTTTTTTTTTTTTTTTTTTTTTTTTTTTTTTTTTTTTTTTTTTTTTTTTTTTTTTTGTTTGGTTTGGTTTGGTTTGGGTTTTTTTGGGAATGGAGAGGTGGGGGAAAGAAAAGAGCATAGAACTGAAGATGCCAAAGTAATTAAAGTCATATTAACTTTGCTTTACATGTGTGTGAGATTTTGAACAATTGCAGACAGGAAAACAAGACCAGGGAAAGTAAAGGAAAATACATAAAAAATACAAAAAATTACAAAAAAAATTTTAGAAATGATACTATTCCAGAGCATTACAAATTCCTATTTCTTCCCTGAATAAAATATCATTGACATTTTATTAGTGTCTTTGGCCAAAAAAAAAAAAAAAGCATGCAGAATATGTGTACAAACACACACATGTGTGTTGTTTGTCTATTTGATCTCTCCCATCTCCTGCACAGAGGGAAAATGTGCCAATAGGAAGCACCATAAATACCCTGCAGGATCAAAGGAGAAATTTAAATCTGATATTTTGGGACATTGAATCCTGGAGTAGCAGCAATGCAGTAGTGTGCAAACTACCAGGGTGTGTATTTATGCACTGAAAATGAAAAACAAGAATTTCTGATCTGTGATGAACACTCTCATGTAGAAATGACAGATGATGGAGACTTAATATACTGCTTCAATCCAAATTTTTTCTAAAATACCAATGTATTGCAATAAAACATAGGTGAATTTAATCTTATAATTCATCAGAAGATAATTTTCTAGTTTAAATCTTCAGAGTGAGAATTCGACAATTTTGCTTAAATACATGGGCTTCTGGGTCTATGTTACAGGATGAAAACACAGGCAGATAAATAATCTGATTTTTTTTTTTTTTTAAGGAAAATACTGCTTATTAACCAAAAGAAAAAAATCAGGCTATCTCTATAAAGGGTTCATTAGCTAGCACATCACTTGGTAACCATTGTCAGTTGGGCTCAGCTGTCCCTGGTGTGTCCCTTCCCAGCTCCCTTTGCACCCCCAGCCTACTCACTGCTGGGGTGGGATGAGGGGCAGAAAAGGTGATGGCTCTCTACAAGTTATAACAAAAACATCCTCTGGTTATCAGCACTGCTTTCAGCACAAATCCAAAAGGCAGCCCCAAACTAGCTACTATGATTAAAACTAACTGTATCTCAGCCAAAACCAGCATATAAAAAACCAGTATTTTTTTTCTTTTGACTTTCTAAAGTGTGATAAATTAAGAGGTAGCAACAAAATGGGATTAACAAAAATCTAAAACAGAAAAAAACCTTTTTTGTTCTTTTCTTAAGAAGGTAAAAAAAGAGAGAAAAAGACACAGCTTTTAAGACTCCATCATGTTTCACATATATGGTACACCATATTGGTCATTTTTATATTCTGTGATAGGTAGGTAAAACAATATAATGCTCACCAGCAATCCTTGCATGACAGAGTTGATTTGAAAGCTTTTAGAGCAGACTAAAATGGTATGATGGCCACAGCTGAGTTGCTACATCAAATAATTGCTCGTCTAGCTGAAAATATGGGGTTTGAATTAATTTTGTCCTACCTTGTAGTCATTTGGATCTCATCCAATGAAATATCTGTGCTAGACCAAAGTGTTTTCAACTTTAAATGGCACAAGTAGGAGCCCAGGGATCACAGTTAACCTTGATGTCCTGCTAATCAGAGTAAAAATGGTGGGTGCCAAACCATTTCACTTATCCCGTTGTAATAAAGGAGAAAATTGTAATTTTGAATGGAAATGGCACAAAACTGTATCAATTTCACTAGAGAGGGTGTTGTTCTGTCACCTTTCTATCTGTGATTATTTGACCACCTCTCAACACAAAACACTTTGCTTTAGTGCAGTGTAACTTCCCATCACATCATGCAGCATTGAGCAGATTGTCTTTGAGAAGCTTTCAGTTTACTAGGTTTCCATGGTAATCAAGTTATAATCTCCTAAAATAATGTATGAGTTTTGTCTTAAATATCTAATTTCCATAAAGCTACTTTCATTACCATTAATTAAGTTACAGTCTTTTATAACTTTACCAATTATATCTCTTATCAACTTTGTCCAGAATTTGTGTCATGCTAACTAGCTTAAATATTGCTTAAATCATCTTGCATTTATTTTGAAATATGAGGATTAACTGCTTCTGCACAGTTGGAGTATTTCCAATGATTTTAAACATATCTGTAGATGCAATCTGTGCCACAGAGCGTGTTTGGGCTGGTTTTATAAATCATTTGAGGTCAAGATGGGGGCACTTCTTTAATTTCATCATTAAGTTACTGTTTAATATCTTTATAGATAGTTACAAAATTAATTTCTTTTTATAACAAAACACTAAAATTTGTTATTAAACAGACTATTCTGAGATGCTAATTGGAAGGAAGGAGTGTTAAGTTGCACTATATTTTGCAACAGTTAGAGAAAGTGTAACAGCACACTGCAAAGGCATAGCTCAGGAGTAGAGTGATAAAGTCACATTTCAGAAGAAAGGAGCTTTTCTTCCAAGTGAAATCAAGCATTATGACAGTTTTGTCATTTGAAGTTGTCTGTCTGCATGAGCAAAAGACAGAGGTTCTGGAAAATGTAGGGGAAGCAAAATGAAAATTCTGAGAAGACTACAGATTTCTACCATTTATTTATATTGCTCTTAGAGAAATATTCTATATAATGCCAAAAAATTGAACTGAGCAAAATTTTAATCTTATCTTCAAGCAGGGGAAAAAAACAACAGGAAAAGAAATAAAGTAATCAGAAATTTCTTCTTTAAAAGGCAGATATATATTTATTTGGTTGCTTCAAATTTTCTGTATTCTGATATTTTTTCTGCCCTAACTAAAATCAGCCCCAAATCATGGCTATAATATTTAAAAACCAAATTGAAATAATCCCTATTATGCTGGTATACATCTGTTCTGAACTCCTAGGCTACATATAAATGTCAAAGAGTTTTTGATATTAGAAATTTCAATTTATGTATTACATAAATTTCAGTTTATGGATTATGTATTATATATAGGTTTTATGTATTATAAATATTATTATTTCATAATTTTCTGTCAACCAAAAATAATAAATATGTATGTATATATATGTGTGTACATATATAAATGGCTAATTTTTTCAAAACAAGTAGAAAAGAATTGGCCTTTTACATAATTAATTTGTCCTTAGACTATAGTATTTGAGAAGTAGGATATATAATAAATTTAGCAAAGATATATGCTGAAAAATAAGTTAAAGGAAAAAAAAACCCAAAATCTACCTTCCCCATGTTCCCATAACAATTTTTCATAATAGATAAGGAAGTTATATAAATTATATAATATGTAATATATAAATTTCCTCTTAATGACTCTGCTACTTAGATGTTGCAAATCAATGATGCTCCACTGGAAATACTTCAACATCTGGCTCAAAAGTAAAGAAAATTTTCCAACTTTCTTGGAATTCTTTTCCCTTACTTGCTGCTTGGTGAGATTTATAAGCAAAAGGTGGGATATATTGCACAGAATGCTGAGAGTTGGCCACTTGTATTATAGAGCTCTGATTTCGAGTGACTGAATATGATTTCCATCACTGAATACTTTCTGGCTTATGAACACTATGTTAAAATTTATATCACTTTGGAGTTCCAGTGGGAAAACTGTCACAGGTAATGCTAGTGTGGACTGTATATTGATGGATTTTGCACTTTCATCACATTAGCAATATTTCTGCGAGCATTTATCTTGCTGACAGTGACTTTGACAGTTAGAGACCCACTGTTGCACTTTCATTAAAACATCAAGCTGTTTTTCCTACCTGGTGGTCTGGAGAAGCTGTGCATGTCTGCCTTGTAAATTAAGACTCTGGAGAGAAAGTAACCTTGAGACTTTGCTGCCTTGCAAGCCCTCTCTCACTGCCTGCTGGCGGGGACAGCCATTTTTCTTCGTGCCAATGAGGGGTGTCTGCTCTTACTCCTCGACTTTGAGATTCCTTTTTCAAATCAAATGTTAGAAGGAAAAGGATTCAACAGCATCAATGCAGCATCTTTTTATCTTGTAATGATGGCACTTTTTGTGTTGTAATGGATGTGATTGTTTGTTCACAACAGAACAAACAATCACATCCATTTTTCAAGTTAAAGATTTAGGAGAACATGCTATGATAATCTAAAGACAACTTGAAACTATTTGCTGTGTTTTACCTTCTTTATGATGCAAATACTAACCAAGATCACCACTACATTTCAATCAGCGACTTGATTATTTCTTCTCCCCAGCAAAAATTCATGTCTTGCTCATTTTCACCTGCCAAATTTAGAAAAATATATTGGCAATCTAAAACACCGTGAGCCCAAGTTTCATTTTCTTTTTAATAAAATTAGTTAAAGATAAATCTTTCAATGCTTGAGGAAAAAATCCTAGCATCATATACACTTTTTCAAAATACAGCTAACAGATTATTCTTTTCAAAAATACATTTTTAAGGGACCAGGTTTTGAATGCTTCTGCAATTTATCAGATTATTGTGATCAGGATTTTAAAAGAAAAAGTCTTGTGAAATTAACTCAAGGGGCTTCCAGTTGACAGTATGCAATTAAATAGGTCTTGTGCACATTTTTCCTAGATGTCACAGTTTGTTCTATTAAGTGGGTTCATTGTTATAGAAAACTATCCGTATCTGTTCAAGTGAGCCTGAAAACTTTATTTTTTTCATTGAACTTTGCATTTATTCTTCAATTAAGATGTTGGGATGTGAAAGCATTAGTTAGTTGTGCATTTCCTGATTTCTTTTAGAAATTCATGTGTACTAAGAATATAAGACCTGTCTGAAAAATTCTCATTTTCCTTCGTTACAAAAGTGATAAATATCAGTGTCACCAATGAAAATCCTTTCCTTTGCACTGGCTGCTGCAGTTGGATGTTGACCAAAAATCCACAAAATTATTTTTAAAATTAAAAAAAAAGGAATATGGCAAAAAATAGAGGAAAAAAAAAGATATATTAAAAGAATCCATAAAGTTTTGCTCAGCTGTCATCCACAACATTTACTCTGAGACAGACATGACATGAAATTGAAACTCCGAACAAACTGGATAGAGAAATGTCTCCAGCTATAGAATAAGAAAAGTCTTCTGGAGAAAGAAGAAATAGAGAATAAACTATAGCAGATGTCTACGAATCAAGAGGCTATTAGCCAAAGAAAGGAATTAAAATGATTTGTCTGTTGTCACTAGCAGGATACAATTTGATACAATCTACTGCAGTCCATAGAAAGAGCATAGATGATTGAACAAAAGACAAAAGGGAAAAAAAAAAGAAAAAGCCATAATTAGCAGTTCATTGTTCTGCTCAATTGTAACATCTTTCAAATTAAGTATGTGTTTGAAATATCCAGATAACTAAATTCAAAGATGCTTACTTGGCTTAAAGTAGGGTTTAGAACTGAAGAAAGTATATTACAGTCTTGTAATTTATCTGCTATTCTGTCATCTTACAGAAATTTAAGTGTATGAGAATTTGTTTAAGGTTTATATTAAATCATTCTGTGAGGGGTTTATCATTTAGATGTAGTGAATTGCTTTTTTTCCTTCTTTGTTTCAAAACTACCACTGTGGCCAGGGAAAGCAAATAGCAACTTACTCATTTGTTTATCTTTTAAATGATCTTTCTATTTTCCCAATAAATTTTACAAAAACATTAAATACCTTTGTCACAGGACCTTGAAAAAAAACAGGCATAGGCTCTATCTTTGCAGTCATAAGTTCAAAGCATTTTGCAGTTTTCCTATAATTCCTGTTATCAGGAAGATCATAACTAAGAAATCAAGGCACTTTTCAAAACATGAAGGCTTAGCTTTAAAAAAGGTTCCAGCAATATTTAATCTTTCTCTAACTGTTTTAATATTATATAAATAATTAAGAACTGGGGAGTTTTTCTGTACTACTGAAGCCAAATTTCTATACTACTAAAGCCTATGTCAAAATTCCCATCTACTTCAGCAAGTACAGAATTGACCTCTGAGTTTCTTGGCAAAGGAGTTTTAATACAGAACTTCAAAATATTTTTTTTCTCCCAGATGACTTCAAATCTCCAGCCCTCTCTCTCTGTGCTCACTGCTCAGGAAGCTGAGGGAAGCTTGGTCAGTTCCATAGGATTGAAGTGAGGTGAGGCAACCCCAACCAATCACATCACCCATATTCCAAGCCCTTCTTGACAAAATCTCCCAACCATTTGAGGAGGCATTCAAGTGCACTGTGTACTCCTCACAAACATAAACTGAAATGTTGCATTTCAGGTAGATAGATTAAGGCAAGCAAAAAGTTTAGGAAGTCTTTCCAATTAAATGAAATCTCTTTAGTCCTCAGAGAGCTAGAGATGTACAATGACAGTTATGCAGCATATCTCTTAAACAGTAATTGCAAAATTAAAATTATATCCTTAGTAAGATGGATCACTGGTGAAGTTGAACTATTGCCTTTTCCTGTAAATCACATTCATTACAATTACAGTCCAAAACTCACTTGGGGTTTTAAACCATTGGTATTTAAAAACAATTATGTTAATTTAGGTATGCAAATCAGTCTAATTACTCTTACTTCCTATAGGTTTCTACATAATCAATGTGTTTTGTATCTTCCTGATGAGATCAAGACAAGAATTTTTATTTTAAGGCAGGGATTTGTGTCTGTTAGAATGGTTTAAGTAGCTCTAACTTAAAGAACTGTTATTTTCTTACAGCTCATACTGTAACAGTATATGCATGATTTTGTCCCATTATTGGAGTAAATCTATATACAATTTACCCTAACATTGCTTCAAAAATATATTGATTGCTGATTTAACTTATTTCCTTCCATTAAAATATTGTGTAAATTAATATTTTCCTTAACTATAAAAATTGATCAATTGAAGTGCCATTATATAATAATGTGACTCACATTTTAGAACCATAGATTATGTATCTTTAGTGTTCACACACACTGTGTTCCTTCCAGACACTGACTTTTGGTAATGTTTGATATAGTTCAACATATTTTTCCCTCCTATGGGTTCTGAAAGGGAACTCTCAGTCTAAACAGTAAATGTTTAGACTGAGAGGGTTTTAGTGGCATCCGCTAAGAAAAAAAAAAGAAAATAAAAATGAGCACTGCTGACATTTCATGTAGCTTCATAGTTTTAAGAAACATTTGAAATGTATTCATCACTTTAAGCATGCTACATGGGATATCACTGTTATAATTTCTGCTGTGGGTTTATAAATTGCTGGTAACAGTGCTTGTGCTTCAGATTACCTGAAGCTTTCTGTTCCTTGGTGATATTGTTTTCTACATGAAGAACACCAACTCATTAGACAGATTGCTCCAACATGATTTCCAGTTTGGGCGTCTGGTCCAAGGGTAATTTTAGATTAAGGATATCATTTTATTCATACCAGTGAAACTCTGCATTAATGCTACCATAAGTCTAAGCATTAAAAAAAAAAATCAGAAAGAAAGAAAGGGACCTGCATAGGAGTTTGTCATCTTTTGAAGTTTTGCAGCTAAATCATCAGGAGAATTCTTCAGGACTGGGCTCTTCAGAGCTGAAAAGGGTGGATGAGATTTGTTCTTCCCACTGGTTATGACATCTGACACAGGGAAGAGCAGAAAGCCATGGTCTTTGTGCTCCCAGCAATGATCCCTCACCCGTGTCTGGTGACCAGTTGTAAAAGAATTAGGGAACAGAAGGACTAAACAGAAACTTGGCGATACAGAAAGCTGAAAGTTCAACAGTGGGAATGCAAAGAGAACAGTGACACAAGCCAGGTAATACAAGGAAATCAGAGGAAATGGGTGGGAGGGAAGAGAGGGATATTGGAGAATCAATAGGAAGCCCTGGTGGATGGATGGATGGATGGATGGATGGATGGATGGATGGATGGATGGATGGATGGATGGATGGATGGATGGATATATAGAAGGACCAGAACCTTACATGAGCATTTGATACATGCAGAGTGGAGAAGAGACCAAAACCAAAGGCAAAGGGGATATGGCTCAAAATGAGAAAGAACTGGGGCAAATTATTGTTTAAAGGAGAAGACAATAGCTATGAAAAACAGCAATAAAAGCAAAAAACTTAGGAAAATTTATTCCTATATTTTGTGAGTTTGAATAAAAGCCTGGAACCCATAAGGTTGGACAGAATACTTAATTTATCGAGAACTGTCCCTACAAGATAGAATCATAAAGGGCAACAATTTTGAATCCTTTATGGAGCACGATTTTACACTGATTTGCTTTTGTACCTAAAACACCTGTCAATCCCAGAACAATTTTCCTTTTTTCTATTTTCAACTCTTCTCCCATATATTTATAGAGAAAAAAACATTTCTTTTGCGAGATTGCAGAGATAAGCAAATCAAACATTTTCAATCATTTCCCACAAACAGATTTTTGCATTCCCTTTAGCATTCTCTGTGCCTCTTCTGTCTCAAATTGATCTGTATTGAATATAGACTGAGCTGAGGCCTACATTATAAGCAAAAACTCAGTTGTTCCTTGAAGAAAAGTATGTGTACCTATATATCTATGCACATGCCTGTATGTATGTATAAAGAACTAACACCTATGTACTCTGGCATCTTGTCTGCCTTATTTCCAGATGCAATATGTCCCTGTCTCTGTGCACTATGACATGTTTTTACTACAGTGCTCCCTCTATACTGCACTAAATTTGACAGGACATGACTGTGAAGTCAGGAAGTGTGAGATCAGGTACTTGACAAATAAGACACTGCATGAGTGAGTCACATTTCCTTCAGTTTAATTTCCCTTGTTTAGTTGCTGGGTGTTTTTTAATTCCAAAACCATGTCTTTTTAAATGCACATTTTGTATTATTATCCCCTATATAAATTCAGGTCTGCTATTTTCATTCCTCTCCAAACTCTCTAATAATAACCCTGGAATGAAAATCTAAAATGTGAGCTTATGTTTTTGACAGGACAAGAGGGCATAGCCTCAAGCTGTGCCAAGGGAGGTTCAGCCTGCACATCAGGAGGAATGGAAAGGGCTGTCAAACATTGGAAAGGGCTGCCCAAGGAGGTGCTGGAGTCACCATCCCTGGAGGTTTTTAATAAACAACATGGAAGTGGCACTCAGTGCTCTGATCTGGTTGAAAAGGTGGTGTTCAATCAAAGGTACTTGGTGGTCCTGGATGTCTTTTCCAACCTTGATGATTCCATGTTGCGGATGCAAAAAAATAAGCTTAAGAATATTTTGAGGAAAGTTAACCAAGTCCTCTGTTTATTTTGGTATAAGAGAGCATGGAGAAACCAAACTCTGTTTAATGTACTTCTAAATCTGATTTCATGGCCATGTTCAATACTACATTAATGATTTTGCATTCACAAATAATATTAGTGGAAAAGAAACAATAATCTTGAGAAGAAAACTTTACATTAGTATTCTTGTTAGATAGTGTAGTCTGTTCACAAAATTTCCAACATGTATTCAGTTCTAGATAATAAATACTCTTTCAAATGGAGGTTCTGTATATTTCCTAGCTCACTAGCAAAACTTATACTATTAAATCTGTAATCAAACATATGAGGTGAAACATAGAAGTATCAGAGAAAATCACCTGCAAAGTTTTAGAGATTCTGGGTATTCTACACAAATGCCTTGACTAAATTATATAATTTATGCCTGAAAACAGAACCTCGTTTGTTGTGCCCTCCTCACTGAGCATTTATGATACATTTTTTCATGAGTTCCATCCTCATTTTAAAACTTGTAGTCTTTTATAACACCATTATTAAGAGTGACATTAAAATAATGTTTGAAAGATTCATATTCCCCCTTCAGAATCAAGGATGTATGAGATTCAGAATAATTTGATTGTGATATTCATAATAAGAAACCTAATTTTAACAAACTGTCATTAAAGAGAATGTGCTCTTGTGTGTGATTCTAGTCTTCTCACAGATATACAAGTACCTTTACTTAGACCTTGAATAAGACAGTTCCTTCTCTGAAGAAATGCAAGTCCAATAGGCATTGTGTATCTGCCACATATTAATGATGCCAATCAGAAAGTTTCCTTTACTCAGAACATTGGTAAAACATTCATTCTCTGACTTGAAATTCTCTAGTTAATTTCTCACAGGCTCCATGAACTTAATCAAATTACCTTAAGTTATCCCTCAAGAATTGCAATTTAATATATAGCTTTTTAAAAATTGCATAGCCACTCCATTTTAGCCCATATTAATATTTTTTTTTATTATTTAAGCCTTTTTTTTTTTTTTAGAATAAACAAGCTAAGGAAATCAGTTTACCTCTATGCAAAGGTGACAAGACTAGAACTGATGCAATTCTAACTTTCCTACTGAAAAGGGGAAAGTTCTAATAATGGGAGATAATATAAACAAATGCACATAGTTGCTTTGCAAAGATGTTTCAAGGCAGCAGATATGATGTCCCATCCCTGGAAGTGTTCAAGACAAGGCTGGATGGGGCTCTGAGCAACCTGGTCTAGTGGAATGCGTCTCAGACATGGCAGGGGAGTTGGAAGGAGATGACCTTTATGGTCCTTTTCAATCCAAGTCATTCTGTGATTCTATGATTTAAATACATTTGTGTTAATATATTCAGTATATTCTAGAGACATAATATTGACTACTGGCTTGACTACAGACTTAAAAACTTTGATGTAAAATAAACTAAGAGTGTTAAAGTATTTTTAGTCTGGATGAAAGAAGCATTGCAACAAATAGAGACAAGTTTACAGTCAAAACTCGACAGTTGTTGGGTCACAGAAATAATAAATTTCTGTGCTATTTCCCTTATGTTACTGAAATAAAAGTACTAAAAATTTCCAAGGTTTCAAATCAAAACATAAGAAATTAAATATTTTTACATTATTTGACAAGAACAATAAGATCATATGTTAAAAGGCAATGTCTTTAAGTAGTTGTAGCAGAAAAATTATGAAATACAACTGACTGTAATCCATTGTGTTTTGTTATAACGTAATATTGAAAATAAATGTGATGCACTGTGTTAACTACCCTTGCTTTTCATATTTAAATATTATTAATCTATGGCAAAGACAGTCTTATTGAGAAAAGCAGGTGTTCTGGTTTCAGAAAGGGATCTCTTAAGATGTACATAATGAGACTTTTCCATTCTGATGTTGTACCTCAAATTGTCTGAGTAAAAATGGGGTCATAGCAGAATAATAGCAACAGGTTAATAGTGAAAATGGTGTGTCTTCAACATTATTTGATATGTACAAGATTCTGATTCAGAGGTAACTTCTTAGGAATATAAATTAAAAAATTATTTATGTAAAAATGAAAACAAAGTATTAATGTTTAAACTTACAAATAAAAATAGAACTCTAACTGACAATATATTTTTTTTCTTTGTGAAGCATGAGATAAAATAGCTGTATGTTAAGTTATGGGAAAAATAAATTAACCCTGGTAGTCAAAATGAAATTCTTTTCCTATAAGTAGTTAACAGGGGTCAGATTGAGTTATTTCAAATGCATATTGTACTTCTGCACATTTGTAATTTTCTCCAGTGAACAAGAAATAGGTATTTACGAAAATTTCCATGATAAAAAAAGATATTATGCAAATGTAGCAGAACAGCTGCAACAAATTGCAGTAGGACACAGTGCAGATTATCTTTTACTTCTGTTCTTTTTCTTTTGAGTTCTATGTTAAATCTTGAACTCAGATGAGGAAGGATCCGGTAAGCCAGAAAAAAGAAACTACAATGCTGAGAGTTATATTCCACCGAGAAATTGCTAGAAAACAGAGCACTGTAAAGCATGAGCTCTGCACTGCAACCTGATTCTGTTCTTTTAACACAAGTTTTCTCCTGGAAACTGTTGACATAGCTGGATGGAGCTGAATTGCAGAGTCCATGGTTTGCCCAATGGCTAAATGCTTATACATACTTGTGGGAGACAAAGACTCATAAATTTAACTAATTTCATTTAGAAAAGTCTTGCAGATAAACCTGCACTGACTTTCAGCAAACATTTAATGAAAATTCCAAACTGTTTGCCATTGTGTGTACTCTCAGAAGACTTATAACCAGGAGCTTTAAGATCCCATTAATACTCGGTGGAAGAGATTGCAAGAGGTTCAAAAATGCTCTGTCAGGTGGGTAAAACCATACCTCAATATTGATTTATAAAATTGTAAAAGCTCCACAGGGGAAAATAGTGTGAGGTTACAGAAGTTCCACATGGATTAACCTAATGAACCTGAAGTAGTAAATATCAGACTTCTTTTTAATTCATTTTAGATTTTAGGGAGTAAATTTCGAGGTGGTTTTGAATTATTGATTTATATTTTCATAGGCTTTTAGAAGAGTTTTCCAAGCAGTGCAAAATCTCATATAACACACCACAGGAGTCTTAGGTATTCATGTAAACAAAACTCTTAAAATCTTCAGTGAGCTTGGAATAAGCTAGATGTAAGGAAAACTGAAATAACTAGAAACACAAAAGCAGAGAAGGGAGATTTTCTACCTTGAACTCTCATTTTCAGTATGTGAAATACAATTTTCTTTTAAACTTCCATAATTTATAACTTTACTGAGAGCACAGTTCATCCCTCTTATGTTTCAGAAGTGTTTGGTGATGGTGCTGCAGTTATAGTGAAGTCCTGCTAGTATGTAGCAAAACTAAGGGAAACACAGTGAGAGGAAACTCCCATCTTCCTGTCTTGTAAAAGTAAATAAAGGTAGATCCAGCTCACAATTTCAATTGAGAATCAAAATTTGTCTGGTCCTTTCTATTGCATGTGTAACTTTTCTAATCAAAGTTAGCCACTGTAATGCAAAATGAAATAACTAGAATTAATCCAGGTTTTTTAGCATGAGTCTGCAAAATGTCTCTTGAGTAGGTTGACTTACGACTATAAATTGCTTTAAGTAATGTTATCTCTGCATGGTTCAAGCAATAGAATCCTTCTCCAGGAATACAGAAAAGTTTTGGTTTGAGATGTTCTATCATCAGAGAAGATGTGGGTCAAAAGCATAAATCATAAAATAATTTGGATTTCTGTTTCCAAAATCAGTGGTTTTCTGTGCTGTAGTCATGAATAATCAGAAGTTCAGAACAAGGCATTATAATTGTAAGTCTTTGGTAGTGTTTCCAGTAGAAGCATTGTGATTGAATTTCCGTGTTTAGAAATTCTTCGATCACTACTGATGTTTTCCAATGGCCTCTGATCTGGAAATGCATTTAGCAATCTTGCTAAATTCCACTCAGTTTTGGGATTTATTTTGACATAATTCTGCCATGGCTTATGTTTTACTGATATTCCTTTATTAACCACAAAAAAGGAAAAACACGGGAATGTTTTGTGGTGGTTTTCTAGTAAAAGCAAGAGAAAAACAAAGAAAAATTCAGTGACTGGCTCTGACTCAAAATTCCGTGGGAAAAAATAGCCCCATATATAATATATTTAAATCTTTTACACCTGGAGTGAATTTCTGGCTCTGTTTGGTGAAGACAATATGGATGTTTTTACAGGGCCCAGAATTTCACATTTTGTTTTTAATTTTTAATAAAGCATGATTTACATGAATTAATTTCAGTCCTGTCCTGACTTTCAACTATGTGATACTTAGAACTGGGTTCCACAGGATAAGGAAAAAACCAAGATTTTAGTAAAATATTAGTAGAAAAACTGTAAACCATAACCTGTATTCCTATTAAGAGCTTTTTAATGGCAAACACTCAGAGTGGTGAGGCACTGACACAGGTTGCCCAGAAAGATGAGGATGCCCCATCCCTGAAAGTGTTCAAGGCCAGGTTGGATGGGGCCCTGAGCAACCTGGTCTAGTGAAAAGTCCATGGCAGGGGGCTTGGAACTGGATGATCTTCAAGGCCTCTCTCAACCCAAGCCATCCTATGATTCTCTGAAACACAGCTGCAGTCTATTGATCAAGGCTGACCAGGCAGCGGAGCACAGATCATATGAGTGTCCACTTGTTCCTGTATTCTGACATTCTGAACATAGTACGCATTTTTGGATATAAGTTATGGCTCTTAATGTGGAAAAAAAAATCTCCACTGCCTTTATTTGTAGGATCAAGGAGAAATGTTAATGGAATAATTTAGTTGTGGTGTAATTTCTTGGATTTTAGAATCCATTTTACGAGATACATGGAGGTATCATTAAAACCATAAGAATCTCAGTAGGAAAAGCAGCAAAACACAACGGAAAACCAATGTAATAAGCTATCCATGAGTAAATGAAGATAGTTGGAACTGGAATTATTATTCCACCACACAAAATATTAAGTAAATAACATAATCGTTCACACCTTACAACATACAATCTGAACTGAGGTAATGGTTACAGATGACCCTTCGTTATTGTGGTTTTTGGTTGCTTCTTCCAAGTAACAAACATAACAAGAGGACACAGCATCAAGTTGCACTGGGGAAGTTTAGATTGGATATTAGGAATGATTTCTGCATGAAAGGGTTGTCAAAAGCTAGAAAATTTGCTTAGGGATTTTGTATGTCCATAAAGGAATAAAACAGGCCTACATATAGGCTACTTAATTAGAACATTATCCTCCCAGTGGGTTAATTAGAATATAAGCTGGGGAAACAGAATAATGGAATATTTCCAAAGGGAGAAATGTCAATGCATTCTCTTTTAAAGTTGCATTGCCAAATGGGGAAAGGAAAATAAACTCATCTGTGAGCATATATGACAAGATTGGGTTTGTATTTAACTTGTGTACTTGTTTTTGTTTACCACAATTGAAATTAATTACTATCCTTCTGCTGTATCTGACCTGAATTCTTCTTCCTTTGAGAACAGGGAACAGCTTTATTTGTTTATTCCTGTAGTCTGTTTATCTTAAAGGAACTGTGGCCTAAAAGATTCACTTCTTTCTTTGTTTGAATCAGACAGAAGGAAAAAAACTTGTAAATGGTGTGCTGGTTTCAACAACCAAACTGCAAATATGGTGTTCCAAGGCTCCACTCCCTGGTTTTGTAACCATAAGAGATGGCAGTCTTTATAACTTCACTTTCTCTCTGGAATGTCTCTTCCATTACTGTCCTCATGGTATTTTTTTTCCATATTATAGGGATTCAATATTGCTAAATATAAAACATCTTCTTACACATTATTATACCTCAGATTAATTAGACAGTTCTACTGGAAATCCATTCCAGCAGGAGTAGGAAGTCACGTTTAGCTCACCGGTTACCTGTTTGCAGTGCATCTGTGATTCCTGCATTTTCCTAAACAACATACCCACTTTTTTCATGAAAGCAAGAAATGTTTGGGAGAGAATGGTTAAAAATGGCCAGATTGATTTTCTGAAGGCTGGAGTAAGCATCAAAGTCTAATTCAGGTGAGGTTAATTTAGTGACAGCTGTTATCCCTCTGCTTTGGTGCTTCAGCTGGGCCTGCAGGTCATAAGTAATGAAGAGAGGCTACCTGAAGGTTTGCTCTAAAGACGACTTGATCTTGATCTAAACTATAAGTCAAGATTACTTGACATATATATATATACTATCAGTAGCAATACTGGATCATGACCCTTTCTTGAAACCCGGTTCCAGCCAAACCTTTTGACTCACAAAGACATGGGGTGGTGACGTCTTATTGCCACCTTGCCCTTGCAAAAGAGACTACCACTAGTCTTCATCTGAATTCTATGCAAATACTGTCTTCATCTGCAAAAAATACATTTTCTGCAAGATGTGTTGGGTAAATGCACTTCTGTCCTTGATGCTTTCAATCTAACAGGTTTGTAGGCCATGTCTTCTAATTTATTATGTCGTTATCTGATGATCTCAGTGTTATTTGTAAATCCAGTTTCTTCTGATTTATTATGTCGTTATCTGATCTCAGTGTTATTTGTAAATCCAGTTTTTGAAAATGTTGACTCTCTCATCCTCACTTACCATGTAATCCTTATCTGGCAGCAGCTTACATTTTCTGGAGGACTGTCATGGATTTCCTTCTAAAGGAGCTGAAGTGGAAATACACTGTAATCACTAAATGCAGATGTTTATGCTCACTCCAATTTACTGGTGAAACTGCACTGCTGCCAACAGGTAATAGCAGGTTGCTCATGTAACCATTTGCTGTTAAAAGTTCTGCTCTTTGCTTCCCTCTCTAAAGTGGCTGCTGACTCAGGTGGCTCTGAGTGGCTGCTGACTTCTGCCATCCAATTCTGTTTCCTCTTTTACTTGCTTTTGTGAACCTCAGCTTGAGAAATACTACATGAAAGCTTTAGCAAGTACTATAGCTACAGCATGTGCCTCAACACAGCGCTGTCCTCTTGAGATTAAAGTGAAAATGAAAAGCATCAAAAAATATGAAGCATAAAAGAAAAATAGAGAAAGCGTGTACGTGCGAACAGAATAGACAAATGTCAAAAGGAAGAGAAAGAGCATCCCTCCTAGGAAATCTATCTGAATTTGCAGAAAGGAGAAAATGAAATAGCAATAATATTGCACTTTCCTGTTCAGCTATTTATTCAGATGAAAAGAATGATATCTACATCGTTCAGGGATCAAACGACAAGAGACAAAAGTTATGAATTAGGAAGCCAGAAGTCAACTTTAAAATTGATTTTTAAAAGATTAAAGGCTTGTGAAAACCTGACAATTCAATACAACTAGAATCTACATAATTTTTGAAAAAATTAAAGGGTAGCTCTGGGAAGGAGAAATATTCTTAGTATACAGTCTTAAAAGTTACTTTGTATTTGGTATTTAAGATAAACCTGGGCCACATAGTCCTTTTTTAGGAATGTCTTACCCATGAAAAATACTGTTTAGAATGATGTACAATAAGTAGCTAGCATTGTCTATTTCTTAAAGGGGAAACAAAGTCTCTGTATGGAAATGCGACCTTTCCATAGAATTTTCCTTTCAAAACTTTGAAACTATACTTCAAACAACAGGCTCTAAAGGGATAAAATAACGATAATAATTAAAATAATAAAGCAAGAGGAAAGTGACTGATAACCAGGTATAAAGAATCTTTCCAAGTGGGCCAAGACTCTGAGAGCTGATGTAAAAACCAATGACAATAAATTGACCTGAAGAGTCTTCCAAAACATGTATGAAGAAAGTCAGAATTAATCAAGTTATCATCAGCCAAGGTGATGCTTAATATTATAGATATTTTGAAATAGAAATCACATAGTTCTTTAATATGCTTTTCTTTAATAAAAAGAATGTGTTCACTTGCTGTTTTAAATTGAGCATTGCCTTCTTTGATATCATTCATTTTACTGGCCCATGAGCAGAAAACTGTACAGCTTTTCTTGAGAAAGAATTGTTGTTTACTTCTTTTAATTTCAATTAAGTCACTATTCAGGATAATATTTCTGTTGTCTGCAACATTAGTTTTATCCCATCAGCATTATTATTGCCAGGGAGATACTATTAAGGATACATCTTTGGGGTAAAAGTTGTAATTAATTAGAATAACCATTTTACTTTGTCCAGCATACAAACTGTTGCACTAATTATATTTAACTCTCCTTCCAAAATTTGTTTTTCAAGATGTGCACATTCAGGTACTACTTAGGAAAGTGGGTTTAGGGAAAAAAAAAAGTGATAAGGTTGCAATCTAAGATGACATTACCCACCAAAACTATATGTAAAGTTCTTTTTGCATTTCTACTCAAGATTCTTGACAGAGATCAGTTTTTATTACATGTGTAAATACTTACATATTTAAAATCATAATAAAGCTGCCAAATTATTGGAGATTAACAAGGCATTCCATAGCTAAGGCTATATCAACTGTAAAAACTTAGAGGATGACACTCTGACCTGGAATATTAGTGATTTTTAACCAGTTTCTAAAATGCCAGTTGAAATTTAATGTTTCTGATCAAATATTGGTGCTAATTTATAAATACTTAGCTTCTGTATAAAGCCTTCCAAAATTGCTGCCTCTTTATCAGTGCTCCTGTATCTTGTGGAAATTAGAAACAAGAGAAAGCCTATTGTTGTGTGGATTGGTTCGTGGCAGAGTTGTGGGGGAAATGGAAAAAGGATATATCTCAAAAAATTCATGTACTCCTTTCTTTTATGCAGGCAAGTCAGATTCTTTTAAAAGCAGAAGTATTGCTTTTGGGGAAGGAGTCATCTAGATGGATATAATTATGGGTTAGGAAAAAATGTCCTTTTTGAGCAATGGACAATTGATTTTTATACACAATGGCAAGGATGTCATAGTTTTGCAGAAGATATCTACAGAATACTTAAAAGAGGAAAGTACTCTGGAAATTAGAAGTCTAGTTGAGGAAACAATAGCTATTTTGATTTCAAGTGAAACCAGTATGTCTCATTAAATTATTGGAGTGATTTGAAGGTATTTTTACTGTAGTCACCAAATAATGTATTTTATGACACGAATAGTACATAGACTTTTCTGCCAGCTGTTGGTAGAGTTTCACAATTGAAACTAATATTCTGTAGACTTCTGGAAAACACTTTTGGGATTTCTGTTATACAGACAGTAACTGATAACCAAATGAGTTTGTCCAGCCTTTTGGTTAATAATAAATAGTCACAGAACACAACACAGGAGAGAGAGTTTCTTCTAAGAAATAAAAGTAAGTGAGATAATTTGGCCCCTTTGCTAGAAATTATGTTTTTTGTTGAGATTCAGGATAGGAAAACCTGATACAAAAAAAAAAAAAAAAAAACCAAAGAAAACACTAATAAAATTACACAGTAATGAGAACTTTAGGGTGAGGAAGTGTATTCAATTGAAATTATTTATGTATTGCAAATAGCCTCTAAGGATTGCAGTGCATCTTTCACCCCTTTCCTGGAATCAAAGCAGGCATGAATGAGAAAAGTATGAAAACAAAGCCAAGGGAACTCCAGGGCTGAGAAGGAATGGATCCAGCTGGCAGCATCCGCTCCTCCCAGAGAGATCTGGGGATGCTGATGCTCACTCCAAGATTCCCGACTCTTTGCTTTGGGATGGCTAAAACTGTCCAAAATCAGAGCCAGAAGGGCGAGTGTAGCACCAGAAGACAAGAGGACAGGTATTCATAATTTTATAGCATAAAAAATTAAGGATATTCTCAGTGACATCAGTCTGCAATGATCTGGAATGTAAATATTGGAATTGCTATAACTGGATATAAAAATCCTTATTTGAATATATTTTGAAGTATTGGCCTAAGAAAGTCTTGGTGAATATGTATTTATACATATATATATACATACATACAAACATACATATATTTTAACATTTACATTTATCAGATTCATCTTTAAATTTTTCTTCTCTATCTGTACAAGATATAAGCATGACTTACACAATTATAAGCAGTTTTCTAAACTACTCAAGCTAGGGAAGAAAATATTTATTATGTAAATAGTTTAAATTATCACATTATTTGCTAGGAGCGCAGAAAACAATACAGATTTTCCACATTTTTATTAAAAGTATATATTAGAGTGAGAAAACATTATCAAAAGCTTCTAGTATGCCCTCTTCACAACATGATGCAAAAACTCTGAGGAAGCTGTTGCTAAATTGTAATATCTGTACATAGATTGATTTGGCAGAGTTCCTTGGGAAGATGGGGGAAGATAGATGTTTTGGTGGGGAAAAAGAAACCTGCTGATTTCCTGAGTAATTAGAATGTGAATGTGACAGTCCTCACGAAGCAGCATCTGTCACCAAGGCAATCTGATATTAAGTGGAAAAAATGAAACAGTAAGCAGTTCCTGATCAGTGTTCAGCCAGCTTAGGAGGAAAGAGGCCTAGGAATACTTCTGGTGGAGTGCTTTGTAGCTCAGTCATGTTCATGTTTTCCCTTATGGCACCACATTAGAATTTCTAAGAGGCATTGTCCCTGGGCTGGAGGTTTACACAGGTCCTCATTAACATCAGTTTTTTGGGCTTCAGACCCTTTGTATTTCAGCAAAGCCATCCCTGCTGAATAAAATTACTCCCTTTCCAGAAGTTCATAATAGGCAAAGCAATAATTATTAATAATATATAATATTAACGCTGCAAAATACTTATAAGATTATGGATTTATTAACATAGTGAACATGTTTTTACAAATTCCAGTAATAACAAATGCCAAAAATAGTTAAGGGGAAAACACTCCAAAACCATGATGTTATTTATATATGTGTAATTGTATTGAAGGACTAAAAGGAGCAAGAGGACAAGGGCCAGATGAGAGGAATAAGTGGAAATAGATGGAAAAGCTGGTAGAAGAGCTTTAGATTCCTTCACTTTCCTTCACCTTCCTCCTCCATTATCCTCTTCTGTTTGAGAATAGGATTCAAATGGATGCAAACATGTCCCTTATCAGAAATTCTTCTACACCATTTAAGGGGCTTTGCAGTACTGTGATAGGCAAGGTATTTACTTCACCATGTCCTCCAAACAAATAAAAGTCAATTCTATTTCCTCAGGGATACAATCTGAACGAGAGGATCAGGAATGAGAATTATTTATCTTTTGTATATAATGATTCCCCAGAAAATACATTGAATGACTCAGGGAACTATAAATACTAATAACATCATTGATACAATCACCTATGAATAGTCAATGAGCCCACAGCTCTCAGGACACAATGAGTAAAGTCTACAAAATCTCTTTTCTTGCAAATAGGATTTCCATTGCAATTTATAACACATAAACTGATGCTTAGAGATCTGTTTTGCAGGTCCTGTACAAGCTTTTCCAATACTCAGCTATGTAGTCTTTAAATATATATGTATGATTCTTCTCACACAATTTAGCTTTATCTCATCACACCCATGTGTGCAAAACCTGTCTTGACTAATACCTAACAATAGTAATTAACAGTAACAAGTGATTGTGGTAAAATAAGATGGTACATAAATAATAATCTATTACAGCCAGTTCTGGTCTTTGAATTTTCAGAGGGAATAAAATAAGAATTCTTATAGCATAATTACTTGTATTTGTATTGTGTTAAATTTCATAGGTATGTATCAAGAGCCTAGCCTGAAAAAGAGACAAACTGGTATGGTTCTCTAATATAAAATACAATAGAAGGGGGATATTTGTGTTTTTAGTGGGAATTTTTGTTATATAAAATATAGTTTCTGCATATTTCCACTTGTGGCAAATTGCTATTAATCCACTGAGTCTTTCATGTCACACTCATTAGCTTATCTCAAACCTTCTCCAATACATTATTTCAATATTTCTTTATCCCATATGCTACTGCAATATTAAATGGAGACTATGTATGTGTTATTAATAAAAAATAAGTTCCCCAAAAAATTCCTTTTTTCAGTCTTCTCTGGGGAAGTCAGTTCTACAGGAGACAAATGATATAGCAGAGGATTGGTACAGGACCTGCAAGCCTTGCATTGTCCATCTATCTGTGTACGTGCACAACTATTAGGTATTTTTTATTTTGTTCTGCACAAGAGCTCTAATTCATATCTGAGAGCTGTGCACTGTTGGCTGATAACTTTGCAGTCTTGTGGGAGTTTGCTACAAGGTATTTATATTTCTGACTTATCATGGGTGTCTGAAAAAGGATTTTTGCTTTCCATAAAAATTGTTCCTCTAAGGAGCAATTAAATGTTGGAAATCCAAAAATATGAACGTGCACCAAAACTATTTATTATTAGGGAACTCTGTTCTTATTCAGAAGAATCACCAGCCCTGCCAAATGCCAATTATTTAGGTTAAAACTCATTCCAAATGAATAGGACTTTTTTCATATGAAAAGTGTTTGTACAGTCCAAAACTGTGTATGTTAAGATGTTCGAAGCACCTAGTTAAAGACACATATTTAATGAGATTTTTTAGCAGAAAAGCTAACTACTGGGAGATGGAGTTAAAAGTTTTAAAAGATGCAGTTTTCAAAGTAAAATGATCAAAATGTGCTTCATGAAAAGTAAAAGCAAATCCAAAAGGGCACATCATTAAAGTTGCATGATTTAAATTAGTTGCGTTACCGAGCTAAACTCATTCTTGTGTCAAAGCTACATGAGGATCACTTTTTGTTGTGTTTTAGTTTCATATGTATTTAAAGTAGCAAAATATTATCATCATGCCCTGCACAAAATGACTCTTGTACATAAATCATCTGTGTGTTTTACTGCATTATAACTTATCTCATTCTATAAATTGTATTAGAATGAGTAGATTCAAGGAAAACAAAAGACAGAACTGAGCTGCACAGAAATATTCAGAAAAAGCACAGGTTTTAATATATAACTTTGCAAAAATCCTGTGAATACAGTGATACACAGATTTAAATGGGAGAAGCAGCATTCACATATTCAGACCTATTTAAGAGGTGATGTTGAAGGTTCTTAAAGGAAATAGTAAAAATTGGCAGCAATTTTGGCATAACTCGCAAATTTGTCATAAGAGTTAGTGGTAGCAGAGGAATCAACAGCTGCTTTTGTCTCTGAATGTCACTGCTGCTGTGGCACAGGAGGAGGGATGAGCCAAGAAAGTCCCTGATGTACCTGGAGAGAGAGAAGGATAATTCAAAAATGCACAGGGCAGCAGAAACAACTGCAGGTCTAGCGCACGAGCAACTGGGCTCACCAGGAGTTCACACCATGAAATATCAACAAATTAGAATAAATTCTTGTTGTCTTCACCTCAGAGAGGAAAGTTTACTCTAAATTCTCTGGCCATCAGAAGTGGAAATGGATAGGACAAAATCTGAGCTGCTGTTTCCTCAGAAGACTCTAACCTCTTATTCACCCAGCAGAAGATTCCATCTTCAGTTCTCTTCAGTTCCGAAAACCTTCATTTGAAATGCCACTGAACTCTGTCATCAATTTATAAATTGTAAAAGTTTTTCTCTGACTGCCTCTCATTAGGAATAGAAAAATTCTTCGAATAACTTATGTATTCATGCTCAGAAAAACTTTCTCTGAAAAGTACCCATACTTACGCATGGCATCTACTTTTACACATAAATGCCCTCTTTTTTAATGTTTGTTATGAAGGTAGAATATTCTGAAATTGCCCACAAAGAAAATATTTCATGAGAGTTAAATAAAACAAGACTGATTATTATCTTTAGGTATATAAATACATTTCATCCCAAGACAATAAAATTTTGTTAAGAATTATTCCCTGCTAAAAAAACCAAAACCAAAACCAAAACCAAAGCCAAAATAAACAAACAAACAAAAAAAAAACCCAAAAAATAAAACTAAAAACCAAAATCAAAAAACAAAACCAAACCCAAACCAAAACAAAAAAAACTACGTCTACAGTACCATGTTCTTACCAGAAATGCTGATACAACTAACTGCTCTTGGGATATCAAATATGAACATTGTTTTTACTCACTCTTTTGGCAACTGAAGTTCTGAGGACTGCCAAATGTCTTTCAGCCTAAGCCCAGGTATATTTGATCACTTTTTTTTCTCTCCATCAAGAGATTTCAGCAATCATTTTTAGCAGCGTACTGTTGAAATCAAAAATATTTTGAACATGTTAGTAATGCAAAATTCTTAGCAGAACCATGGTTTACAAGAGAAATAATGGAATGTTGAACCAATTCACACACCCAGAGGGCTGTGAATATATCAGTTTTCCACAAAGAAAGAAAAAAAAATCTGATTTTCTATAAGATTCAGTTTTCATGGAAAGAGTTCACAAGTGGCAGCACCTGTATTATCTTTTTGAGCAGTAAGCAGGTGTCATACAAATACAAATAGGTATAAATTTTCATTTTTACATTTGAGAAAGAATTGTTACCATTTTTGTTTCTATTTGGCTTTATAGTTCCCAATACTGAGAGTTTCTGCTTCACAAGATTATCTTGTCTGACTTCTCACAGAAGTCTGACTGAATCAGGGATGATGCTTATTTCCTCTGATCTAGGTTTTAGTTTAAAATATGGAAATTTTTGCAAATAACTTCATAAAGAAAATAAACAGTATCTTAAACCAACACTAAACAGAAGCCGGAACAGCAGCACTGGTTACAATGATGTCTGTGTCTCATGCTCTCTGGAGGGCTACCAAAATCTGACACCACAAAGGAGTTTTATTTTTTAATAATCTTGCCTAGTCAAAGTACATATAATGTTTTCATAAAATATACATCCTAGTAAGGAATTACATTGTTGAATTAAATACTATGCATCTGTTGTGTCACCTAAGATACCAAACATGCTAATATTCTTAAAAATTTCTATATTATATTATGAATTAGAGTTTCAGGATTCTCCAAAAGTTTTTGATCCTCTATTTCTGAGTTTTCATCTTTTTTTCCCTTTTTTCTTTTTTTCCTGAAACTCAGATTTGTTTAAAGAATGAGACATAACTCTGAATATTGTACTAATTCAAATAGAATTTCTACTCAGTATATTTGACTTTTATTCCACTATTACTCTTTCAAGAAAAATTGAAGAAATTATATAAGCTGCTGTTTTCAATCAAGTATTTTATCAAATGAGATATCAATACATGGGAACATGTACATCCACTGTTTCTCAGCTCAGTTTCTATGCCACTGCCTTTTTATTCTTTGAGGAAATTGTGATCTAAGGAATAAATCAAGAAGCTATTTAAAAACATAGCATGTTTCTATAACATCTGGGCCCAAAATGCTGTCAAAACCTTATAAATGAATGAACTAACCAGTTAGACATTTAAGTGATCTCAAGGAAACAAAAAAAGAAAGCCAAAACCAAACAAAATCAAGAAAAAAATTAAAAGAGGAGTCTTAGTCTTTAAATACAAGCTTCCAAAAAGACAAATTTTGATTCATCTCTCAGAAGGGAAATGGAAGAAAATCCATTTCTCTTTTGAGTCTTCTGTAACTTGGTCTTAAGATTTAAGGAGTTAGCAAATACATCCCAGAAATTTTTTTGTAAGAGAAAATAGGAAAATATGCTGTCTCCAATGTGACTTGAATTAAATCTCTCTGTTCTATGTAATGTTCTCTGACGTTTAACAAGATTAAACATCTTTTATAGTATTAATATATCACCAGTATGAACTGCTGGATCTGAGCAGCAGAGATAAAAATAGCATGATTCTGAACAGCCATCAAGATTTCATGGGAATGAGACTTATTGCTTTCATGTCAGTGCGCTTTATGAATGATGTGTTCTTTAATTTGCACTTAAAGCATTTAAAATAAATAAATTGTGCAATCTTTTGCAAAGTGTAATATGTTGGGAATTGGTTGTCTCCAGCAGCATTGTCAACTGCTGTCCAGATGCTGACATGAGTATCTACTGAATGTCTGTGCAACAGCAAAAAAAATACTCACATGATGTGAGATTACCCCAACTGTTCTGCCATATTTTTATAGTCCAGATTGAGTATAGTTGGATGTAATCCCTCTAACATCTGCATAATCATTGCTATTATCTGAAACCTTTTACTTACTTTAACTACATGGAAAAAAAAAGCTATCTTTCATGACCATTTCTTCATCTGTGACAACAGTTTGCTTAGACTTTTAAAAATTGCCTATGTTCAATTTGAAGAACATCTCTGTTCTTGAAACCCCTCGGCCCCAGGGGGTGAATCTGGGGGAGACAGATGTCCCAAAAGTGAGAGACTGTGCTTTTTTCGGAACTGGGCAAAGCATCCTTAAAAGGGAAACCCTAGAAGCAGCTCTGGTCCATTTGCAGTGGTGAGGCCACCGGGCATGGAAGGAAGATGTCACGATGGCAAATGATCTCCAGGTGGTGGCACGTGTGACACAGAAACACAGGAGGTCTCAACTGTGTTTCCAGGGGAAGCCTATGGCACAAGAAGGACTCCTCTCTCCTTGATGAACCGAGAATTGATTATCTAAAGGGTGGTGATGGATTGAAAATTGATGATCTGAGGGGTGAATGTATTGGAAATTTCATGGACGGGGGAGGAATGTTTTTGGAAGGGTTTCATTCTGAGTTCTGTGTGTGTTTCTCTTTATATATAGTTGTAAGTTAATAAAGTTTTTCTTCTTTATACCTAAGCTGGATCCTGCTTTGCTCTATTCCTGGTCACATCTCACAGCAGACACCAGGGAGCATATATTTTCATGGGGGCACTGCCATTGTGCCAGTGTCAAACCATGACATTTTTCTTCACCCACAGCAGTATTTACCTCAGCCAGTCCCTTGCATAGCCAGATTTTTTTGCCCAGAATGTCAATCCAGCATCAATGAATCCATCAGAAGGTACAGGTAGTAACTACTGGTTGGTCTAGGCCCAGCATCAGCCCAATGGTGGAATCTCCTGAACTGTGCAAAATTCTCACCTGGAGAACTCCTGCCAGACCTTGTCAGGTCACTGTGATTCATCTTACCTGACAATCATTTGTTGTCTCAAATCAGCCCCTTGTCTCACCTGTGAGAGCCTCGATGGGGAGTGCCTTGACCACCCAGGAAATTATTTACTTATTGTTGCTATGGGCATGAAAACAGGCACAGATGAATCTGATGTATTCGACTGCACCAAAATTATAACTTAGGAGAAACTTGAATGTCATACCTCTGCCTTAAATTTCATAGATTTTACCATCGGAATTTTGTGTAAAACAGCAGGGACAGCTACTCGCAACTATTCTTCAGCCTGGAGGAGATTGAGGGGAGAACTCATGGTGTTCTTCAACATCTTCATGAGGAGAAGTGGAAGGACAGACAGTGATCTCTTCACAGTGCCAGAACTTGAGGGAATGGCCTGAAGCTGAATCAGGTGAGGTTTAGGTTGGATATTAGGGAAAGGTTCTTCACCCAGAGGGTGGTTGTGCACTGGACCAGGCTCCCCAAGGACATTGTCATATCACCAAGCCTGACAAAGCTCAAGAAGCATTTAGACAACGCTCTCAGCCACATGGTGGGGTTGTTGGGGTGTCCTCTGCAGGGCCAGTAGTTGGACTCGATGATCCTTGCAATTCAGCATATTCTATTCCATGATTCTATGAACATTTTTGGGTTTGGTCTAAACAGAAATATTCATTCATAGTCTACCTTTCTTGGACACCAGAGAGCCTCACCCAGACAATTTCTTTAGTTTTAAGTAGCAATACCCTTACTTGAATATTATACAAAATCAGAGAAATAATCTTAAATTACTTGGATGGGAGGATAACTTATTTTTCTTCTTACTCATGTTAATGATAATTCCTGTGAGAGATGTCAAATTCCTGTAAATGTTATCATTATTGCCCTCTCATTCATTATGGAAAGCATAGCCTGCTTTAAAGCTCAGGAAGACTTCAGTGATTTTAAGGATATAAATGATTAAAGAAATATCCAGACCAGTATAAGTCAGATGTACCATTATCTATGATTTCTAAGATAATTTGTAATTTTATAGCATGAGACTTTCATTTGTTTGAGAGTGCTGTAAGTATGACTCAAGGGGTTCTGTCGATTCAAAAAACACTTTTGTTGCTTAATGATCATCAGGAAAGAATTGTAAACTACTACCTCAAAATTATTTTATCAAGGATAGACTGTGGTAAAAACCAGTCAGATGAGTAATTGAAGGGTAAGGAGAAGAAGAAAAGAAGAAGATAATGATCAAATAAAAATAATAGAAACTACTAAATATGTATGCATTTATACATATATATATTATATTAATTAATGAAATGTTCAAGTGAGAAACACCTAAAATAATTGTTCTCCTTTATCCAAAATCACCTAAACATTTTTGCCTTTCTGTATTCAACCCTATGATTTACTATAGTCAGCAGATTGCTTTTCATTTTTTGTTCTGATCTCCTCTAAGCCTTATCTGTTCAGTAGAATAGGCAAGAGTTATTTTTTTGTAAAAAAATTATGACTGTTTAATCAGCAAATTGGCCCAAAATGCAAAAAAATTTTTTTTGGCTTCTTCTGTTGCATTTGTAAAATGACTGATGAGCTACACATAGGAGCCACAGCAAATGGTGCTTTCCAGGCAAAATCACATGCGATAGAATAATGAGGAAAAAATTAGCATTGAGGTAGATTTACATAAGGAATGTGATGGTTAAGAGAATATGATACTAAAGCTGGAAAGAACTGAGGTGCCACCCCATGCTGGCAAGCTGAATTCTTTAATGCCTTCCTACTACCATGTCAATTCCACCTTTTTTTACAACATTGGTCCAAACAGACCCAAACTCACCTGAGCTTTCAAAGATTTCTTCCTTTTAGAGGCCTGATTTTCCACTAGGGAAAGGACAAGGAGCTTTGCAAAGGGAGCTTCCCACAGGCCCTCTACTTGAAAATATCCTTTATAAAAGGGAAAGGCCAGGCCATGTCTTCTGAAGGCTCACTGAAAAATTCATCTTTGGGAAAATATGTTGAAGTGCATTTTTCTGCTACACGATCATTCTGGCTACCTCATGTGTTAGGTAGGACAACAGAAGCTCTAATTTGTTTTAAGATTAAAACTCAGTGAATGTATATAACATTCCATTGTTTAAGATTCTTATCTAAAGGTTGCAGCCAAAGTGAAACAGTGAATGTTTCTTAAATATGTGATATATCTTGGCATTTAACACAACTGAGTTCACTGTCTTATGAACCCCTTGGGGTTTTCTTAGAATTAAAGCAAATATTCATAATGTGTTTTTTTTTCATTAAAATACACATTCTATACTTAAGATTTGAAGGTAAAGAGGACAAATATTAAGATTTATGTAAGAAAAAAGGCTGGAATAATATTCTGATATCTGCCAGGGACAAAATGTGTGAACTTCCATTATTCTCAGTGCTCATCTTTAAAAAAGGCATAACAATAAAATTTTTATTAAAACTTTAAAGGTTGAAGCTGAACAAAATGTTTATACAAGTAGTCTGGTAAACATATTAAAAGTACCTGAATAATAACAGTAATGATAACATCATCACTCCCTCCCCCATTGTTGTAGAAAATGCTACTGTAACAGTACCTAACAAAAACTGTGTTCTTTCATCCCCTTTACTTGCTGTGTTTTGGTTTGTAAGGGAAAAAAGAAACAACAAAACACACAACCTTTCTCTGCTTACAACCCTTCTGCAACATTTTATTTATTTTTTTATTACAACAAGTTTTTCAAATTTGTATGTAAATCCTGTCTTACACTAAAGTAGAGACATTTTCAGGAAAATATATTGGCTTTTTTAATAGCTGATTTTTCTTTTGAAATGCAAACTATTTCTTCCCATTATTATGATTTTCTCAACAGAATATATGCTTTAATCACTTCAATTCAGACAAATTTGAAACACATTATTTCTCCCACTGGTACTTTTCAGGGAACTTTTAATAGATCAATAGTTCAACAGGTGTTCTTTCAGACTCAAGATATTTCTTCCACGTCTCACTGCTTCAATAAGAAGTTAGAGCTTTTATAATTGCCCCTCATGTAAGACCAGTCTTTTATTTAATACTCTATGCAGGCATGTTTTTTTCTTCCAGAACACTTACTTGTAAGCAACAGGAAACATTTTAATGATGTATTTATAAGAAACCATGTACTTGATTTGTAGGAATGCCAGGAATCTGTAACTGATTTCAAAGAAAAGTATGATATGTCTTCTGTAATTCAAATAGCATTTTGATAGTCTTTTAGAGTTGGATTTTTTTTTCCCAAATGTCACGATACGCTAAATTTTCCATTTTATATTTCTTTCTCAAGTATTAAAAGTATTTATATACCTTAAATAAGTCAGTGACATATTTAAGATAACATTTTGTATGTCTGAAGAAATACAGGGATACATCACTAGACTCAGAACTGTTTATGAGGATTAAGCAGCTACTGTTTCATAAAGACCTCTGGATTTAGCTACCTAGGCGCATTGTGTTGGGTTTTATTCTGTAGATTTAATTGGGCAACTACTAACTTTGGTTCCAGAGATTTTTTCTCTTTTAAGATTTTTTCTCTTTTATAGAAAAGTATTATCACTGTGTAGTAGTATTCAAAAAGCAGTGTGAAGTTTTATTGGAAAATGTAATGCTACTAGCTAAATTTAAATATATGACATATTAGGTTTTTTAAATTGTGTTATTAATAAGTATTGCACATTGTTCCCAAAAACTAAAGGAAGAGAAAACAACCTGAAAAATGGCATTCAGCAGATGACTCTTCTGATGGAGAGGAGGGTAGGGCAGAGCAGCTTATTCAAAGGATCTTTTTGTCAGTGACATAAAAAGAAGTTGGGTCTTGGGTCTCACGTCCTGTGTTCATGTTGTTTTCACACACGAACGCTGGTGTTTTGAAAGAGTAAACTTTGCATGCAAATATTAACTATGTTAACTAAGAGCATTATCTCAGACACCTGGAGGAAGCAAAAGAATTGGACTATATGGTGTTCAGTGGTGTTACAAAGCTTACTACTACAGGACAAAAAAGGGAAGCTCCAGGCCCTGAAAGAAGGCAGTGGATGTGAGAATAATGTAAATATCACGACTGTTTATTTAACCAGCTACTTATTCCTCAAGGACCATAGAAAAAAACAAACAAGCAAACAAAAAACAAACCACATGAGGTTATCAGGTAGAATGATATTCAAATTAGTTAGGCTCTCATTCTTCATGAGCAAGGTGGGTTTATGATTCTGTATGTTTAAACCTTCCACCACACCAGCAAGTGGTGACTGCAAGCGCACCACCAGAAGGAAAATACCTAGAAATACTAAGAACATCCTTGAAAGATATGGATATGAAATTCAAGCCTCAAGTCAAAGGCCACTTTAACTGAAAGCTGCATAAAATAATTCCATTGTAATAGCCACATTTTTGTTTTAAATTCCCCATTACTCATAAGTATTCCCGTACATGTACGAACACATAGAGATAAAGGAAAAGTTTCCATAGATTCGTAGAATTGCAGAATGGTCTGGATTCGAAGGGACATCTAGGACCATCTTTTTCCAAGCCCTCTGCCATGGACAGGAACACCTTCCAGAAGACCAGGTCGCAGAGGGAGTCATCCAGCCTGGCCTTGAGCACTTCCAGGAATGGCGCAGCCATAGCTGCTCTGGGCAACCTGCGCCAGGGCCTCACCACTCTTATAGGTAAGAATTTCTTCTAGTATCTAATCTAATGCTACTCTCTTTCAATTTGTAGCTATTCCCTCTTGTCCTGTCATTCCAGGCCCTTGTATTAGTTTTTCTCCATTTTTCCTGTATGCTCCCTTCAGGTACTGGAGGGCCACAATTAGGTCACCCCAAAGCCTTCTCTTCTCCAGGCTCAACAATGCCAGTTCTCTCAGCCTTTCCTCCCAGCAGAGCTGCTCCATCCCTCTGATCCCCTTGGTGCCTCCTCTGGCCTGGCTGCAGCAGGTCCCTGTCCTTGCTGTGCTGGGAGCCCAGAGCTGGATGCAGCCCTGCAGGTGGGCTCTCAGCAGAGGGGGCAGAGGGGCAGAATCCCCTCCCTGCCCTGCTGCCCACGGGGCTCTGGATGAGCCCAGCACACGGGGGGCTCTGGGCTCCCAGTGGCCAGGGCATGGCCAGCCTCTCACCCACCTAACTCCTAGTTTTGTTTGGCTTTTTATTGACACTTTTCCATAACTTAATACCTGAATCACTGCCTTGTTATATTCTCACTCTTTGAGTCAATGTACCGCAGTGTAGAAGAATGTGATAAAATTCTATAGCTGCACAACTTCTTAAGGAAAACTCAGCTGAGCGTGAAACATTTACTGCTGGTAAGTGCTTGTCACCCTTTAAACATTGCATTTTTAATACCTTATTTAATAGAGGAGCACAGGATTTGTGTTCTCTATTTGAGTCATTCTCTTTCATGTTTAGAGAAAACAATATGTCCAAGGTTCATTTCATCTTGTGCGTAGGTAGAGAAAAATTACATGGATTTCTGGGCACATGTCAACACTTAAGACTTGATAAGCTTTGGGTAGAAGGAAAAAAACACAACACCCTCCTTACCTACCCAAAGAGGATAAGTGTTTATTTAGTGGTTTTCATGAGGGAATGGACTGATGCTATTCTTATGCAACCACAGCCTGAGACCTGAAGGAAAGTACATACGATTTGGATTGGCTTAGGGATTTTTAGTCAATCCATAATTTATTAGCAAGACCTTTCACTACAGAATATTGTAATTCTTAATTGAATTGGTTACAAATTATTAATTCTTCTGTTTATTTTATATTTAATCTATAAAATTTGAAATATGTTTGAAACAATTATTTCTGCAAATATTAGAAAAAAAGTAAAATTATTTTAGCCAAATAATAAAAACAACTGTAGGATAGTCTACTCTATGGGTGGAATTAGATTTAAGACTAAAAGCTTTATCCTCTTAAAAGAACAACTGAAAGAGAAGATCTGTGAAAAAAAAAAAACTTAAATTAAACTATCTAGTTTAAAGTGAAATGTAAGGAAAAATAGAATAATGAGAAACTGGCTTAAAGGAAAATTTTTGATGGTTTTCAGAAAATGGTAATAAAAATTAAGTATAAATATGGTAAAATGAGAAATTAATGAAGAATATATTGTTTTATATCCAAGGAAAACAGAAAGCACTTTCAAAATAATATTAAAGTGGAGAAAGACAATTACATAAGATCCAAGGGATTAGCTCAGAAGAATTCTTGAGTATGTCAATAAGCAAACAGAAACCAGAAACTATTTAAAACAAACTATAACTTTTATGAATATGTGGATTATTGACACAACTGTTATTTCTTAAAGATACCTTAAAATTGTTGGATATTTTGCCCCAGTAAAGATGAAAATAATTTCTATATAAGTAGAATCATTACTACATGTTGAATCCAGAGATTTATCCCCATGAAATTTTACCATGACAACTTTGGGTATTTTTATTGGTCTTATAAATGTCAAATATATCATTCCTGTTTATAGCACTTGTTGGAATGAATTGGTGCAGAAGAATTTCCCCATAAAGAAATAATCCTCAACATAAATTCTAGAATAGCAATCAACCTAAAAATTGCAGGTACAAGGATATATATTGTTAATGCTATTATTGTTTGTTTGTTTAGTTAAAAATGAGCAGAAGGCCACAGATGTTTATTCTGGTCTTTTAAGTTTATTACTGTGGTCTAATTAGCCCATGAAAAATTGATTTTGAGTTACTTCTTGCAATTACAAAACATTAAGCTCTTTTTTTTCCTGTCACCACAACCGGACCTAAATTTTTGAAGAACTGAAATCTGAGTCAGCTGTGATTAAAATACATACAAGTGCAACAAAACTCCAAAATCAATAGAATCATTTACTGCATACACACACTTAAAATTTTTCACGTCAATTTGTCCTTTCTTCAGATACCTACTTTGCATAAGAGTTCCCATGGAGAATGATGCTCCTGTTATTCAACACATTTCCAATTGCAAAACATTGAAAACAAAGGAGCAGCAGATTGCACAGTGTTGGAGTTAACAGGAGGTTTGACATTAAGCACTCAGTGACAGAGACATAGAAGCAACAAAATGTGTTAAAATCCATCTAAAGAAATAATCCATTAAAAAGCTACAGTACTTTTTCAAAGCATTTGGAAAAGTATGTTAGATGTCTCTAAATGAGGTATCTAAATATAATAATTAATTAATAGTTCCTTGTGGAACCAAAATAAAACACATAAATAGCAGCTGTAAAATAAAACTGTGAGTCTCTCTCTCTCTCTATATATATATAATGAATTAATATAAAAAGTCAATAAAAAGCTATCAAATGACCAAAAGAAAATACTTTCAATAGTTTTTTGTTTTTTTATATAACAAGAAAAAAATTAATATAATTTACCTCTAAAATCATTGATCACCTCTGCGATATTAATTGTGGTGGAGTTTAAAATTAAGCCATCAATGCAAATGTTAAGATAAATTTTGTCTTTATTTTAGACATGGTATTCTTTTGGACTCAACACAAAGTTCTGAAATTTGCTTCCAATAGCTGTGTTGGTCGCTTCCAGTTTGACGTTTGAAATGCAGAACCAGTTCTTTCAGTGCTAGAAGAGAGGCATAGACATTTTTTTCCAATCATCTGTGACTCTACATGACAGGTAGGCTGATTGGGACTGAAATAATTTGGAAAGGCTGTGCTGGGATGTCAGCTGAATTAGTATATATCTACAAAGAGATCAATAAGAGAGGTGATAATATTTGTCTCCTTTCTCTGCATTTGCTGATGCTTCTGTTCTAGTATCACAGTTTCCAGACTCCTCTTGAACAATTATCTGCTCCTGGGAAAGTATCTACACTGTCTTCAATTAGGACTTAATGCTTCACTTAAGTTCACACTACCTTATGCTACTTGATTCTGAAAATAATCCCCAATAGGATCCTAGCTGTCAGTAATACCAATGTGTAAAACCTTAATTTCCATAGGTCTTCCTATACAAACTCTTTGCTCCATACAGGGCTAAATCAAGTAATGCAGGAGCCCATTTTCACCTCCTTTTATTTTTCTTGGCCCAGATCTTAAAATGAATTCTTTTTTTTTTTCTTTTTTGATATAACATCTACCACAGTTGCCCAGAGTAAGAAATGTGCTGTGACTGAAAACAAGGTTTTAAGGGAATACACTCTTATATTTAAATACTCTTTTAATTGAATCAACACTAGTAATGTAGCCACACACACTGAGAAATGTGTCCTTATTCATCTCTTTTAATAATGTAATGATATTATAGATCTTTCAAATGCCTCTATTTCACCATCTCCCCTGATTTTTATTTTACTGCACTTAAGACTCCTTCTCATTTACTCATTGTGAAGCACACATTCCACACCTGTCCATCCTTCTTGCCCTTGCCTGAACCTTCCCAGCGAGATTATGTTCATGAAATTAAACTACAAGTAGCATGCAAGATGTAATAACCAAATCAGAGGTTTCTGGGCAGGAAGAGGGAAAGCATACACTCACACATTTAGTACTTTCCCAATATTCAGTATTTCAGGAGTCCCTTGAAACAAAATCACAAAGTACAAAATTTCTCTATTACTTATATCAGGAAGAATGAAACTAAGTTTTTCAGCACTAAATGACTGCAAGAACAGATCATAGAACTTTTAAAGTATCTTCTGTCATAGAACAAATGTTTTTCTGTAGTAAATTTTGGATTATTTGGAATTTATTACCAAAACACACACAGACCTTGCTGACCTGAGCCATTAATATATTACTTCTAGCATTTCTTTTATAACATTTCTGAAAAGTCTATATAATCTTTTTACAGAAGTTCAGTCCAAATATTTATCAATTAACAACCCTAATATTTTTTATTCTGAAAAATTATTTACAACCTCCTCTAAATAAGGAGAATTTTGTGGGCTTTATCTTTATCTTCTACACATTCCAGGTATATTTTCAGAAAACTTCTTATGTGTGTAATGCTAAGGGGTTCAAATTAACAGTTTGTGAGAATGTTATCTTTAAACTGAAAAATAAGTTAAATTGAATTTGCATCAGAAATTATGTTCAGTCTACATGTCAGTGCTGGTTTGTTTGTTTGTTTTTCATCAGTGAACAGACTGAATTCATTGCAGAAACAGCTAATCAAATCAATGAAACAAATCACTGACTAAGTCAGAAAATTTGCTGTTTAAAATACTATAGTTAAGTAACATCTTCCAATCTGTGGAGATTAAAATTTCTTTTGTTCATTTGTTCATTGCTAAAGCACAGTATCTAATCATCACAGCAGTGCAGAAATACATCTTCTTTAGCATCTAAAGTCATTAATACTGGTAAGTATTAATTGGATGTTAAGCCAATGTTCATGACAGTGGAACTGCTACAGATTTAGAGAATATATAGGCGCAATCATTTAAAAATTCAATGTGCTTAATTGTCTTAAAGTAGTAATTTATTTCTCCTTTTCCAATTTTCCTAATGGTGTTGTAAATGAAAACAAATAAAAAAACCGAAAAACAAAACAAAACAGAACAAAACAAACAAAAAAAAAACCAAAACAACCCACCAACCAACAAACCAACCAAAATGAAATCCAGTAAATATTTAATGGTCTTGATTTAATTTGCATTGCAGTAGAGTTAAAACAACATCAGGTAAATAAACCCTGTTTAATGAAATGTGATTTATAACAATGACCAGAAAAGTACTCTCAGAACTCTTGAAGGCAAACCAATAACAATTAATAAAAATCATAAGATTCTCCTGTTCAACCTTTTTTTCTGATACAACTACATTTCTGGTCAGTATAAGGAATCTAGATCTTTCACTTTTGCTCCAACTCTTGGAGTGTGACTGTAGATTTTCCTTGTTTCTAAGTATCATTCAGCACTTAAGAATGGATGAAAAGGAGAAGAAAAATGTTAACTCTACACATAATCTTTCTAACTATTCTAGCATTGAGTTCTCTCTTGGGCCATGATAGTAGTGTTTTTCCTTGCAACCAAGGAGATTTTCTTGCCAAGGAAGCTGCAGATTCAGAGAATCCGCTTTTCCAAGTGGAAAATTATTTCATTGAACAGGTAAACAAAAAGTGATGTTATCATCACAGCCCCAGAGGTTGAAAAAATGAGATAGACTGATTAGTGATTCTGAGTAAAAATCATGATAAAATATGACAGAACTGAGAGCAGCCTTCTCTACATCCCACTTAACCAAATCTCTTTCCTTCTAGAGAGGGCCCACATTTTCCCTAGTCTTCCTTTATCATTAATGTACCAAAAAACATTTTCTTTTTGCCCTTGGTGTCCCTGTTTGTGTTTACTTTGATCTTTAATTTGGTTTTGTCTTTCCTAATCTGATCCCTGGCTGCTTGGACAATCTCTGTGCATTCTACCCAGGCTACCTGTCCTTGCCTCCACCCTTTGCAGGCTTTGTTGTGTTTGAGCTCATCCAGGAGCTTCTTGTTTGTCAAAGCAGATCTTTGTCTTTTCCTCTCTGCTGGAATCCATCTCTTCAGAGCTATTAGGAGCTATCCTTGAATATTAACCAGTTTTCTTGGGCCCCTCTCTCCTCCAGGGCTTTTCCCCCTGGTGCCCTACAATGCAGAACCCTGAAGAACCAAAATCTGATCTCCAGTGTTTTCAATTTTTTTTCTGTAAGGTAGTAGTGATGATTTTATATTTTTTGCTTTGTAATCTGCCTGAAACTTAGATATCTGTCAAAACTAATTAAGAAGCCTTTATTTATATGTGATCAGATATTTTCAGTATAATTTGTTTTATATAAAGATCAATACAATATTTTCTGTCTTTGACAGGAAGACCTGCAAGAGTTTTTCATCCCAAAGTTCTCCATGGAGATCTAATATTTGAATGAAACAAAATATACCAGGATTTCTGAGTACGTTGTGCAGAATACTCCAGAGCACAATGTTAAAATTTAATAGGGGAATTTTGTAAATATTTCAGAACAGATGTTGAAGCACCAACTCATTTTACACATGTCAAACACTGTAAAAGCCCATTTTTACAATGCTAAAGTGTTACAATAGCCTATTTCAAATTGAATAAAACTATTCAAATAAACCTTTCATCCATGAGATTGTATATGGCAAGTATTCATGTAATAAAATGTACATTAATCTTGCATTCAAAACATTCTCCTGTACAGATCATTTGTTTTAAAGGAAGAAGACTGAACACTTTCTTCTCCTGGGATTTTTTTTGCCTTTTATACTGCTTGGATTACAATTCTAAGTAACATTTGATTGCCAGTCTATGCAGAGAAAGGCTAATTTTGAAAGATTCAGTATTATTTTAGATAAACTTTTTCCATACTGTTCAAACATGTTCTTCTGGGAGAGATTGGCCTTGCAGAAAACAGCTGTAATTTTATTTTTTAAAATCCTTGTCGTATAATTAGGGACAAATAAATAAAAGTAGACTACTCCAATGAACCAGCAAGTTGCCTGCTGTAGTTACATCTGGCTGGGATTCATATTTGTCTGATCTATTCCCACAGGTGGTTTGTCACTGCTTGAGCAGAAACGGGCTTGGAGTAATAAACTCATAGATAGAATGCTGGTAGGAGTTAGGCAAATTCAAACTCAAAAAAAAAATTTGTAAAGTCAAAGCTTGGAATAAAGTAATTTATTTGAACTGCAGAAAACAGCAGAGGAAGTTCTGGAAACAAAACAATAATAAAAAATCCAAATAAGGAACAGAAATGTAGGCAATCATTGGAAATGTATTGCTGAAGCATCCTATTAGCAAATTCCTAATAAAATTTTTGTTTCCCTTTCTTTTTCCTTTGTGTCTCAATTTACCAACTAAGTTTGTACATGTTCTATCGTGCTTATTTTATATCCATTCATCCATCATTCATGTCCAGTCCTAGGCAATAGTGTCTACAATGGTACCTACTTCAATGGGCTACTGTAACTCCTAAAGCCAAAGTAAATAATATATTCTCCTTTTGAGCTCGTTAAGAGGTGTGCAATAACCTGGCATAGTTATTCCCTGTACTGTGGAACAGTTGTGTCCAGGGAGAGCATGCTGGTGTCTCTCTCTCAAGATCCCTGAAGGAGAGTCTTAAATAAAGAGGAAGGCTTAATGTCTTGTAATAGAATTAATTTTAGTTTTGTGTATTCTTGTTTTTAGAGGTAGAGACTTTCTCACAGGAGACAAATAAGAGCTACTCTACAGGGTTCAATCCATTTTCACTGAACTTATTCATTGGTCTTTAATGGTGTCCAAATCCTCAGAAATGTTTAGGAAACATGAGAATCTAAAGGAATTATTCCCCTGAGATACTCTACTTGTTTCTACAGTTGGTTGTCTATCAGCCAGAAGACATATTCATGTCCAAACTGTTTTGTTGAATAACTATTATTAAAATAATCTCGTTTAAAAGTTTATATTTTTATATGAGTTTTCAATGAGTTTATTGAATTGGACACGATTAACTGAGAAATATTTTACTGCAAAGAACTATTCATGATATAAGAAGTAGAGAAAAATCTTTTTTCTGTGTACATGCTTTTTAGTGTTCAAAAGGAGATGTCTGCAATCAATATTCTAAGTATTTTTTCTAAAATGGTAATAAATTACTTAGGGTTAGAATAAGCTGGCTTCTCAGAAAAGCATCTTTTGAAGTGACTACAAGCAAACGTGCATGATATTCATAAACTGCTTTTCACAGCAGATGCATATAATGAAAATTGAAGGCACAAGGAAGTGTCCAGGGGAGCAGTTTTCCGGGGACTAAGCAACTTTGAGAGTATTAATATGCATCCAGAGAAATATTGCATCAGACCAGCATCAGCTTGGTGTTTGGGCAGTGCATTTTATGCCCTGAGCCTGGGAGACAAAGCTTGATGCCAGATGATGAGTGGAGATGTGTATCTCAGGAAGGAAAAGGGTTTGGTGAAAAGCAGCCGAGGCTCCTGGGATCTAGGAGGCCATGCTGGCTCTGGCTGGGGCAAAGTTAATTTTCTTCCCATGAACTTGTATGGGGTTGTGTTTTGGATTTGTGATGGAAACAGCATGGATAACACAGGGATGTTGTGACTATCACAGAGCAGTGCTTGTACAGTGCTGATAGCAGGGGTGATTTTATTATTGCTGTTACAGAATCAAGGCCTTTTCTGCCCCTCATCCCCCTCACCAGCGAGGGAACATGGGGTGCGCAAGGAGTTAGGAGGGGGCACACCTTGGACAGCTGATCCCAAATGACCAAAGGCATGGCCCGTGCTATATGGTGTTGTGCTCAATTTTTAAAGCTGGGGGAAGAAGAAGAAAGGGGAATGTTTGGAAAAACGTTATTTGTCTTCCCAAGTTATCACTAAGTGTGATGGGGCCCTGGTCTGCCCATGGGAATTGGGGAATGAATTCCTTGTTCTGCTCATTTACATGACTTTGCCTATCAAACCATGTACATTGACCCACAGCTTTTCTTACATTTACTCTTCTGATTCTCCCCCATCCCACCAGGGAAGGATGGGTGAGTGAGTGAGTGAGTGAGTGAGTGAGTGAGTGAGTGAGTGAGTGAGTGAGTGAGTGAGTGAGTGAATTAGTGAGGTGAGAGGCTGTGTAGTGCTTAGTTGCCAGCTGGGCTTAAATCATGACAGAAAACCAGGAATATTAAAAAAAAAAAAAAACCAAAAAAAACCAAACCAATCAACAAACCAACCAACCAAAAACAAAGAAACAAACAAAAACCCAAAAAAACCCAAACAAACAGAACCAACCAAACCAAAAACCTCTCATTTTTAGAAAAAAAAGGAATTAAGGAAATTGTCTTTCTGCTTTTCATTTAGGTCTCTAGAAGGAAATGAGTGTTCTCTGGTTCTGTATAGCAAAGAGTGAGCAAAAGGCAGCAGTGAAACTTTTCAAGGAGAATTGGAGGTATTTCTGCAAAATAAATTAAAATACTGATGTAGCATGGAAGTGACAGAGAAAGGGAAGAAATACCCAAGACAGTAGTTACAGCTTTGCAGTGATATACTGTATTTCAGTAAGACTTCACTGGGCTCTTGTAAGACAGATGTCAGGCATTAGATTGGGCTCTCCAGTCCAATTTGCAGCAGTATAAACCCATGACAGGTTTGTGCTCTCACTGAATATTTGAGTATACAGAAGATTAAGCTACAGTATACCCGGATGCTTTCTTATCCTGGGGGAAAAAACCAAATAACAAATATACAAAAAATTTACCTTGAATGCACTCAGATGCAACATTTTCATCCCACAAGAATCAACACATTTTATGTAGTCTTTTCTGTCACCTTGGATGCTCTTCCTGCTATATAAACTACTTTTTTTTTTCAGATTCCACTGTACTCTGCCATATGCAGCTTTTCTTTCAAATTGTTCCTTTAGTCTTATTGTGAAAGATGCACATCAAAGCTAGAGTTGTAAAACTGAATAAGCAAGAACAATAGAAAAGCTTGTGTTCAATTAAGATGCAGATTCCAGATTGCTGCATTGCTTGAAAACTGATGTTTCTCTCTTATATTAGTACTTCTTATTGAAGGGGAAAAACTACTATCTTAATTACATTTCCAGAACATCTAATTTTAAGAAGGAACAAGCAGTTACAGAGGAAGTAAATTCAGATGATTTAAGGTTTTAACTCAATATAAATGACAGATAGGATTTTTACCTCTCACATGAGACCTCTTAGCAATTTAAGAGGGACATTGTCTTTAGTGCTAAAGGTAGAAATGTTTGCCAAATCTCAGAAATCTGAAATGATGAAACCCTAATATCATCAGCAGAAGTGTCTGGGGGTACAGCTGTGACCAAGTACATCAAGTACAGTTATTAGGTCACTAGCTGAGAAGGAGATCCAAGAGAATCTCTTTATCCTTCCAGAAAACAAGACCCTTAAAACCCTTCAAACCAAAGGAATAATATATTCAATAGGAAAACCACAGGTGAGCAGAGATTTGGCTCTTATGTGGTTGCATCAAGATTATGCAAAAGATTGAGTCCAGTCATTTATATGAAATGTGAAACAAAACTTGCACTTCTTCCTTTTTATTCATGTCAATGTGTAAGATGAATTAGCAGATAGGAGAGGAAATGCTGATGACAAATTTTGTGAGATTCTTTAGTACCTCCAGGGATTACTTGTGATTTACCCTATTTGATCACATTGGATTTGGAATCACAGCTGCCTCATGAAAAGCCTGCATTTGCTGGGACAGCTATTTGTAATCAGGATATTCCTTCTGTAATCAGCTTAATGCCATTTGAGCAAGATACCTTTCCCTCAATAACAGAATTCAGCCCTTGCAACCTTCATGCATCTGTGAACTGATGTGTAGGTTTTGGCATCATCTGCTGTTCCCTTCCCCAAAGGCAGAACGAAGTTACGTTTTTTGAGGGGATTTTATTTTTTCCCCCCTGCAAAGATTATCCCTATAAAGAATAAATGGATTTCAGAAAATTATTAAATGGTGAAGTAGAATGCTAAACAAACACAAACAGGATTGTTATATATATGCATGAATGTTGTCTGCATATACAAACACGGGAAAGTATTAATTTACAATAATATTAATTTGGTACTGCAAGCAAAAGTTTATTGTTAGACATTTATACTAAATCCTTTCTGTACACATAAGCAAAAGGATATTGACATTGCAGGCTCTTGCCACTTATCAGATCTTTAGCTTTATAGACAACTGAGTGAAAATACATATCAATTAGTTAGATCTGTCCTATGTGTTGAGGTCTGCCTGCAGCTCTGGAATCTTCAGCATGGGAAAGGCAGGGACCTATTCCAGCAGGTCCAGAGGTGGATCACAAAAAAGATCAAAGGGATGAAACACCCTTTCTGTGAGGAAAGGCTGAGACAATTACAATTGTTCAGACTGGAAAAAAGAAAGATTTAGAGTGATATTACAACAGTCTTTTAATACATAAAAGAAACTGACAAGAAAGATGGGAATTGGCTGTTTAGCAGGGTCTGTTGTGACAGGTCAAGGGGTAAGGGTTTTAATAGTAGAAGAGGGTAGATTTAGATTTGATTTAAGGAAGAAATCTATTATTGTGAGTGCTGAGGCACTGAGACAGGTTGTTGTCCTGTCCCTGGAAATGTTCAAGACCAGGTTGGATGGGGCCCTGAGCAACCTGGTCTAATGAAAATTGTCCCTTCCCACCACAGACAGTTGGAACTGGATAATTTTGAAGGTCCCTTTCAATCCAAACCATTCCACGATTCTCCAATTTCATGATCCTTGACACAGGATGTAGTGCTTTCTTCATCAGCTAAATTTAACCAAAATATCTCCAACATCCTAAAGAAAATGAGCAAGGTTGTAATTCCTTTTAGAAGTGTTTTATTTAAAAGGAAGCTGGGAAACACACAAGGGACTGCTATTCAACAGCTAAAGCGTGACAAAACTATGTCTGCCCATGTAAAGTTGGAAAAATATGGGTGGCAAAATCTCTCTGGACTTGGTCCTACTGCTCCTGCCCTGGAAGCTGGAATGTTTTATTGCATGCAAACTCCACTTAATCTCTTCAGTTTATGGAAAGAATTAGAGCTGTTTTGCTCTGAGGATGGCGTGCAGGTATCCCTGCCTTCATGAAACACAGGATTTCTGGCAGGGTGGAATAATGTGAAACAGGCAGAAGTTTACCTGTTTAATAGCAAGGGTCTGTGCAAACATACATAAGTATGGGTATTTTAAAACAGTGATAAAATTGCACCTCGTTGCCTAGAGGCAAAGGCTTGCCTCTTTTGTTCTCCATTATATTCAATTTTCTGTACTGGGCAGTTTTCAACATTAACACATGATAAAATCACTCCAATAAATGTAAAAAGATGTTTATCCTAGGATGTTTCTGCTCTACATCAGAATTATCATAGCCACAATCAAAGCAAATAAAATCAAACTTTAAAAAAAATGAGCCAAATTGAACTTGGAAACTTTACAGAGCAACAATTATGTAATAAAAACATAACAAAAACAAAATAAAAACAATATAAAATGTTCTTAATCTTGAGAAATTGGCTAGAAATCTTAACTAGAAACAGAAGTACTTATGTTAATTGTACTTTAAATAAGGAAAATATCTATACCTTAAATCAATATATTCACAGAAGGGGAAAGGGAACTCAAAATTCTGAAATTAATATTATTTTTTCCTATATTAACTTAAATGTATTAAATTGAGCCAAGAGAAATGGTCTTATAGTGAATATTGATGGAATATTCTTGAATATTCTTAAGAAAATAATGAAATATTTACACATTGCTTTCCTTTCTATTTCCACCCTATGACATGTCTAATAGACAATTAATTAAATATACTTAGAAAGTAACACAGGGTTATTGACATTTTTTCAATAAACTGAATATTGATTATTCTAGCACAGAAAATTCTAGTATTTGCTAGTGCAAATAGTGCAACTATGTTATATAATCTATCATGAATAAACCACAATATTGCCTATTTAAAGCAAATAAATTTTGGCAAACTTAACTGCAGTGTGCAGACTCTGAACTTTTGGATTGCTTATGATAAGTAACTGAATAGTAAACCTCTTGTCTGTACCTTATGCAAGTAGTCTCCATCAATTATTCAGTTTGAATTTTTCCCTAGTTTCAGGATAAAGGGTTTTTGTGAGAGAATTCTTTAATAAAACTCTTTAGCCAGTGTTTCAGATGTATTTGCATCTCAAACTCATCAAAAATGAAGGTGGGTTTGGGTACCATCCATCCTATTTTTAATCGCAGAATTATGGAATATATTGTGTTGGAAGGGACCTTCAGGGATTATTGAATCCAAGTTCCTGTTCCTTGCAGGACTACCTACAACTAAACCCTCTGGCTAAGAGCATTGTCCAGACACTCCTTGAACTCCTACAAGCTTCACTGCTGGCTCTAAAATTGATCCCTGGGGCAATCCACTAAGTGACAGGCTGCCAGCCTGATGTAAACCCATCAAAAAATATATAATAGACTTCCAGAACATAAGGAAAAGTATAAAGAAAATTAAAGCAAAAGGGTTGGGTCCTAATAACATATAACATGAATTGTGAAATTCAGTGACATTATTTCAGTCATGGTAGCATAAGGTCTTACATCAAGGAGTCCTTCATCCTTACCTCCTGATTTCTTATTTGTCTTTTTCTTGTGTCCAGGAGGATCTTCTACAGAGATCAAATGCCAGATTCTATTTCTCAGTTCTGTAATATTTTTGAAGTGTCTGTATGACCATGAAATGTCACATTTTGCCTGTCTAAAGAATTTTAGAAAAGAAGGGATAAATACCCATTTTAGAACAGTTGGACTTTGAACATACACTTATGCATAGATACAACAAATTTCCACAGGTCAAAATGTCCTTTCCTTCTGACAGTGCCTAACAGAAAAATAGTATTTCTTCTGATCTCCTCCAGTTAAAGAAAACTGACCTTTTTCATAGATTATTCTATAAAATAAGCATTTTAATTCTTCCATGGAAGGAGCTGCCACATGGAAAACACAATATTTGACTGTACTGATTAACACAAAATATTGTCAGAGTGAACACTGAGCACTGTAAGAGCATAGAATCACACAATGGATCAGGTCTGGTCCAATCACCCCAGAGCACATGGCACAGGATTGCACCCAGATTGTTTTGGAATATCTCCAGCGAGGGAGACTCCACAGCCTTTCTGGGGGATCTGTTCCACTGCTTGGTCACTGCACAGCGAAGAAGTTCTTCCTTATGTTCACATGGAACTTCCTGTGAATCAGTTCCTGCCTCTTGTCCCATTGCTGGGCACCACTGAGCAGAGCCTGGTCCCTGCTCTGACCCCTCCCTGCAATACTGACAGACACTGATCAGGTCCCCTGTCAGTCATCTCTTCAAAATCCAGCAGAAATGCTTGCAACAATCCAGATGAACTAACTCCAGAAGCCAAGATTGTCACAACCATATATCTTCCTCCCCAACAGAATCTGAGTAACAGCATCCTAAAATTAAACAGAAAATCTGGGCTTCAACCTCTCTCTCCCAGCACACAAGAGAGAGGAGGGAGAAATGAAGAAAAGAGTCCAGCCAGCATTTCACAATTGTCTTTGTCAACTACAACATAGAGTGTGAGCTTGTAATAAAGAATCATATTTATGCATATGAGCATCAATGCATATGTGGAAAATGAGTGTTCATCACAAAATATAACTTTGCAATGACGCAAATAGATCAGTGGATGAATTTATACCATTTTTTTCATAAAAGTATACATATTAACTTGTACTGGGCATGTATGGACAACCATTATTACTCATATTCAATTTATCTAATGCCTTAGACAACTGGTTCTGGCTTGTGAACTTTGTTTGGAGTGTTGTGTTAGAGAAAAAGCACATGTATCATTCAGACCTAGAAACCAAACCTGGATGTTGAAATACTTTGATAGGACAAGAGAATGACCAAGATCTTTGAATGGACTGAAGCCTAAGTACTTAAAAGGGTTATAAAACAGTGTTAACTGTTGTCTGTGAAAACTTTGGCCATCAGGTGTGGTGAAGGTGTACAGGATTAAAAGCTTATGCACTAACATGCCCTTCCCTCTGTAGGAAAATTGTTATACTGATGGTGGATTAAAATGTTTTGAATAAGCATGAACAATTACTTGAAGGAGAAATTATTTTAAAGCTTAATATTGTCAACAACTAATTATAAGCCAATGCTAATTACATTCCTTCAGCCTAAATATAATATTTGGATTAGTAAAATAGAAGGATGCATTATTTGCCTTGAAGATCTAGGAATGGCAGCAATGTAATTTAAGAAAAATTAATTTCAAAAACTCTTCCAAATTTCAGCCTCTGTGAGAGAGTAACATAACCTCTTCCTCATCCTTTCAGCTTCCCTCAGAAAAAAAACTTGACTTGCTGCTATGCTGCAATGCCCTGATGATGTGCACAGTAATCTGCTGCACAGAAAAAAACTGAAGACTGTATGCCTTGAGTCTGGACTTCAGGCTGTAAAAAGCCTAAGATTCTGCTGTCAGTTGTTGTTAAGATCCTGGGTTGTGTGCTTCTTTTTCCTTCTTCTTCACCATCTTTTATTTTACGAGTTGGAAATTAACTTATAAACAAATATAGGAATATTTGAATAGGAAATATAGGAAGCAAAGCTATCTGCAAAATCAGGTTGAAGTGACAAAAAACTGCATCTAAAAAAGAAGATTAAGTTTTGAGAAGGTAAGATTTTTTTATTTTGTCAAAAAGGGCTTTTCTCCAACCACTTGGGTTTTATTTTCCTTTCTAGAGCTTTTGTTTCTATCATTGAACTAAAAAAAAACCAAAAAAACAAACAAAAACAAAACCCAAAACCAAACAAAGCAAAAAACCGAACAAACATCAAACAAAAACAAAAAAAACCCCAAACAAGCAACCAAAACCTCCACCTCATTGCTTTTCCAGTTTTAATGCTAGGAATATGTGTATAAACAGCAGCTGAAAGCATTAGATAATACCATTTTATGGTCTGAGTATACTCCAGAATACCTCAACCAAGGAATTAGTATTTTTTCATTCAAACAATATTTTTTGACACAAGGTCACACTGATGCTTTGGCTTTCTGGAGAACTTTATGGACATACCAAACACTACCAAGAAGTAGGACAAAAGGCAACAGGCAGAAATAGATGCAAGAAGTTCCACCTGAATATGAGGAACAACTTCTTTACTGTGCAGGTGCACTGAAATGGGCTGACCAAGGAAGCTCCAAAGTCTCATTCCCAAGAGATATTTCAGAAAAATTTGGGTACAATCCTGGGCCACATGATGTAATCTGACACTACTTGAGAGGAATCACATATTTATGAGGAAATATATTAAAACCTCAGAATACGACAAGCTCCATCTTCTGGAGTAGTTGTACAGGAAAACCCAGAACTTTGTGATTTCTCAACCTATTTGAGTCAAGCAAATTTTTTAAAGTGTAGGTTTAGTAGCAAGAGTAAGACACAAGACTGGAACAATTTTTAATATTGCAATGGGTCAACAAAGAACAGAAATATACCATGAAGAAATTCCATAGAAATTCTCCTTGAAGTATAAAAATTAAAGGAAAACATCCAAAATAGCCTTAAGAAACTGTACAGGAAGATGAAGCTGTTAGTGCTGTCATGTTAGGAGTATATAAGTTTGGCAAAGAGGAAGTCCTTGCTTTCCAGCTGTTTCTCAAAGAGGTTGTGTGCAGCTGGGCTTAATTTCTGTACTATTAATTTGGCACTATATGTTTGGTTGCATTCAATAAGATTCCAGAAGTAGAAATATTGTGGGTTACACTATAAGTCTGATCTCATTTATGGTCACAGCCTCACCAATAATAGGATTTACCAGTTGAACACTGTAAGTCAGGATGAATGTAACAGGAACTTTCACAGATTCACAAATAGTGTAGTTTATTAAAGCAAGAGTTTATGGATTCCTGTTAGATTACCAGTGATCAATTCACTAGACTTGCAAAATATCAGTGTGTAGCACTATGTACAAATGTTCCTAGGTACACTCCAACACAGTTGGAGGCACAAATCTGACCTGCTTTTGGAAGGAGAGGTGTGCAGGCCTGCTGATTTGTCTGCAAGATGGTTGTACCCTCATCCTCTGACATGGAGGACTTCAAATGCTAATTTATATTTTTGGGAGAAGTAGGGGTAGGACTGTAGTTAAAATATCCTGTTGCTGTCATATAAGGTGCAGACAGGGGACCACGAATTTTATATGTAAAAGAGGCATATCAAGAGTTACAAAGAGAGAGATTGCAAAGTCTGTGGGTGTTGTGTGAGGGCAGAACATATCTGTGACGCGTCAGGATCATCTTCCACGTGGCCAATTACAACAGTAAAGGTCATCTAGCCTCTGCCTGATAACTTATCACCGCCATCAACAGGCCATCCTGCACACTGTAATGCTGTCATTTTATATTTTGTGGCATATCTCATGGAAATCCCTTCACCACCTCTCTCGTGGTGCATCTCACACAGTACCTCAGAGGAGCCAAGTACCTTTTCCAAGAATGGGAACGCTGAACCCCTGAAAGAGATCCTTGTGTAGATGAGAAATTATTACAAACATAACACTGTCAAGGGATTTTAAAGGAATGTGTGACTAAATGTCCTTAGCATAGCAGCAAAATGACACACTTTTAGGAAATAGATGTTATTTCCTAACTTTCATCCCAAGTCAGATGTTTGCAATACAAAAGTGTCTGGTATAATGCAGTGCTATAGGGTTATCATGGAACTCTCCATGAACATTCTAGAAAACAAGAAAAGTGAGCGTCAAAAATGGATTAGAAAAATGAAAGACAAGAACCATGTTTTGATGTGGAAGGAAAAAAAGAGGAAGAACCTCCAGTCCTCCAGTCAGCTATTAGGATCAAAGGTTTCACTTCCGAAATAGGTCCATGGAAAAATAATAATTAGCAATAGAATTCTTATAAATGGTTCCATACCATGTAAGAAAACACAAGAAATGTGTAATTTGAAAATGCAACAAAATGTATTCAGTTGTGCTGAGAAGAGCAATTTGACATTAACTATCATCTAGAATGATATTGTATTGCTTCCTGTTAAAGGTGTTTGTGATTTCATATTCTACAAAATGTGAGTTTAATACTTAAAATACCAGTAAACCCAGATTTTGGCCTACTTTTGAAACTCTAAAATATGACAATCCACCAAAAGACTTCAAAAAATTCTTTGCTAATACTTTTGAGATGACAACTTGAAATGACAAAAATGTGATTCATTCCAACATCAACCGTTATGTTTATAAATTTGCAGCTTCAATTTTTTTGAAATCTGTATTAAAAATCATGTATTTATTAGTTCTCTTTGAAAATGAAATATAAAAATTAGTCAGAAATAGCCTGTATTACAGGTTTTTGTATCATGACTTCATATCTAATTATATAAAAAATAAAAAAAAAGATTACATAAATCATTGGATGGAGAAATCTTTTTTTTTTCTACTCAGTGATGCGGGATTTTTGTTTTTAAATAATCTGTATTTCAGTCACATCTAGAATTTCAGAATAATTAATTTAAAAATCTTCAACGTGTAAATTATCTGCTGCAATTCTTATCTGTAACAAGATGCAGCTACACCTATTCAATTTTTTTGTCACTGTTCTTAAGGGGTGAATATCTTTACTCAGGTCACCTTTCTACTTAAAATTCATTCCTTAGATCAGAATATTTAGCTTTGTTAAAGTCAACCCCCACAAGAATCAGTTCCTGTTTAGAATAAGGCATTTTAAAATTTTCCACAGAATAGAGTTTATTGTTGGAGAAGGCATTCTTAAGCAAAAGGGAATGGAGTGGCTCACAGTGACCTCTACAATGTTAGGATTTTGGATAGTGATCATGACTAGTGTTATTTAAATTTAAGGCAGTGTAGAAAATCCCTGCAATACCCTGTGTAGACAAGACAAAGCAGTTTGACTGCAAGAACATTGTTTTTCTGTTTTTTTGTCACACGAGGTGCTGTACTGGAAGTGGACCAGGTGAGAGTTTGCAGCACAGCAGAATAGTGATTGTGAATGCACAGAGATGTGCCCAGAATTGTGGGCACACTGAAAAGTCTGCACCGCCTCTGTGGCGAAGAGAAAAATTATTGACTGCCTACAGGAAGCAAGGAGCGTAATCCCCCAACACAAAAGTCAGAGGATTGCTGCTCTGAAGAACTAGACCCAGAGCAAACATTCTTCAGAAATCACTGCTAATTACTGTATTATTTTCTCCAGAGTGACATTTAAACAATATGACAAGAATGACAAATATAATTACAATGTGGTCTTAGAAAAGTAAGATTTTCCTTGGAGCAAAAAGTTCAAGGCAAGATTTGCATGAGAAGTGGGTGTTAGCTGTCAGAAACAAGGAATGGGGATGGCAAGACATAAACAAGCCCAGAAGGGAATCTCCTGCATTCTCACTTCCTCTTTGCTAACAGAAAACCATACTATTACTCTGAAAAGCTTTTATTGCATTAGATTAATGTGCTATTAATCAGAGTGTAGTTAAATGTATTAATAATTTCCTTTTTGATGAAAAAATTGCTACTCTCTGATTCCTTCTGAATTTAATTTTCTAAGGTCCTCTTCTCTGGAAAATACTTGAAAATACATTTCTGAATATGTCTCTGTGGTCTGAACTCAGCAATATTTTTATCCAGATGTTTAGCTTGCACTGTGCATTCAGTTCTTGATGTGAATGGTGGCCCCCTGATCAATACTCAATATAGATGAAGATTAAACAATAAATGCAGACAAATATTTGTTTCTTCAACACACCATACAACACTTTTGAAACCTGAAAATGGGGAGTTGTTAATACACCTTGCTGTGACAAGGCTTATTACAAAGAACACTACTTCAAAGTGACTCCTAAAGATTGTCATATGATGCACACCATCTGTTAGCTCTTGTTTGGCTGGGTGTTTTGTCTCATTTAATTACAGCAGAATGAGGCTTAGCTCTGTGAGATTGAACAGGTAGAATTTGTATACAAATGAGAACTTCTCCTGAAGGTTCAAAGAAGCACAAAGAACAGACTAAGCCTTACTATTGTTTTTTACAATGTGGAATACAGCATAGTGAAACAAAAATCAGTACCACATATGGACAAATATCTCCAGACAGTTGCTTTCTTTTTTCCTTCTTCTTTTTCCTATTGTTGCTGCTGCTGAGAAATGATGAAAGGACATAGAAACCCAACAGAGTAAGAAACATCCATCCTGAAATAGCCTCATGATACCTGAATTTCTCTCAGTAGCCTGAGTACTTATTATTCTCTGTATCCAGCTCACAACAGGAATTCACCATGTGAAGGTCCTTCCTGTTTCTTTAGGGATATTCCAGGAATGGTATGCCTTATTCATCTGCAAGATCAGGGAAACATCTTTGCACATGCTTTTACATTTGTGCGGACACATCACCACACTCGTGTGCCAGTCTAGTAAAAAGAAAATATTCTTCATAATGTACAAGGAAAGTATGCCTGACACAGAGAATTCTAAAGTCTGGGAGAGGTGGAGCAGAGCACATACAAAAGAATTTTGAATGGCTGAATAGTTTGCTGAAACACATGCTATGTGTTGGTCAAATACAGAGCCTTCTTTGCTGATAATTTTTAATTTAATGCCTTCAAACCCTCTACCACACCATCCTCCTTCATCCTGTCCATAGCAGGCTTTTTACCAATGACTTTAATTTCTCTCCGCTGATGCCACACTGAAATTTTTCTGATGCACTTCCTCTCTTATTGTGGCATCCTGACTCAGTCCCAGGCTTCAGTTTTACCTTCCCAATCCTAATCCCATCCCAGTGCTCAATCCCCTGGTCTCAGTCAGGTGACCAGACAAGTCCATGAAGTGTCAGAAGTGACAAGGTGTCAGTAGGAGGTGGGTATGGTGGTACCCATTGTGGGAGAAGGTGACATATGATGGTGATACAGGCTAGAATAGGGACATGGGCAAGAGTCTGTGGCTCACCTGTGCCAGCTGCGAAGAACTGCAGCCCATGGGTGACTCACACCAGGACAGGGATGCCCCTGTGTTGCAGTGACCTGTGGTTTTACCATTTCTTTAATAGTTTTTTATTATTTTTCTTACTGTCTGAATCATAGATCAGAAATTTTTGTCCACTAGCAAGAAGTCAAATAAAATCACCATACTTGAGAATATTTTGCAGGCAACGCTGTTCAAGCAGCAGGGACCCCCCTGCAAAACTGCAACCTCTGCCTGAGAGGGAACAGACCTGAGGCACCACGGCCTGGGACCAATCTGGACCAATGCACAGACAGGAGAACAAGGTGTCAGGAAGCCTGTAAGTGCAGAGTGGCAGAAAGGAGCCATTATGCCCAGAATGGCCAAACATCATCTCATGATAAAAAAAAAAAACTTACATAATTATGCAGATCTCCTCTCCCTCCTCTGCAACCCAATGCCTTCCTGAAATAATTGTGATGGAGAGAGTGTACCCGATAGTGAACACATTGAAAATAGAGGTTATGGAGAGAGGAGGATGAATGATGGTTACGGAGGGAAAAGTATAAATGGTACATAAGTACTTCTTTGTTTTATATTCTTTTTCTTACTGTCTGAATCAGGGCTCTGAAATTTTTGTCCACTGGCAAATAGTAAAGTTAAATAAAATTACCAGAATTGAGAAAATTTTGCTGGCAATACTGTACAAGCCTTTTGGTTTATTTTACTTTACTTTTTTAAAATGTACATTTTAAAATGTACAAGCATGCCACCCACACCTCACCATGTATCCTAGTCCTTTTGCCTTGCCAGCTCTGTCAAGTGAATCTATTTTCTCAGACAACTTCAGCCTTTGAAGCTTCTGTAAGTCCAGGTTCCTGTTCCCTATTTTAACCTGTCTTCCTGCACTCAGGCTCCATTATACCACCTGTATTTGGTAGAAAAAAAATTTATTCAGTCTCTTGGTTCTTGTTTTAATGAGAAGTGTGGAAAAAACAGAACAGAGAACGGATCAGATCACTGGCCAGCTTTAGACCTCTGGCTAACACTGCTTTGACAAAAAAGGATCAGTAATTGCAAGGAGGATCTTCTTAGAGAATGGCCAATGCAATGAAAATCTTTGAAGGATCAAGCAACAGAGCTCTAGAGAATTGCTACCGAACATCTGCAAGGTACTTAAAATCAAAATGTTAAAGCTTTACTTACAAGAACACAAGGCTGTTTGAAATTATATCAAGATTTGGGGTGGTGGGTTGGAGGGTCAGGACAGACTTTTTAAAAATAGTAGTTTGTACTAAAACATATGACAAAAAAATCAATCCCACATGGTCAAAGTTTGGGAAAGTCAGAAGCAACTGCAAAATCAGCATGTAACAGTAATGTAATGATCAAGCATTACAATCTCTGTTACAAGTTCTATACTACTCCAACCTCAAATACCTGTTGCAATAAAATAATATAGCAAAGCTTTTTTCCTCCTTTTTTAAATTTTTTTTCTTTTCTCCATAGGAGAAAGATGTCAAACTTTTTTGCAGGAAGAAAAGTAAGCTCTGTGCCAACTGTTGATTTATATAAATATCCCATGTTATTTATTAGTGCAGTGTTGTGCCAGTATTGGCAGGTTTCTTACAGCCTTTAATCTTGCAGAAAACCTTGCCAAGACAGCCTGACAGTTTCTTCAACTATGTAATATTATATGTCTTGGCTATTCCAAACTTTAATGATTTTCTCAAGGTAATTACATTATATTTGAACAATTCTAATAATATATGCATATGTTCTGATACTGTCGCTGTAAGGCTATCAACTATAAGTCTTTATTACTTATTGTCATATTTGTCTTCTTCATTATTGCCACAGCATGAGATCCAGAGGTTAGGAATTGAACTCTGCTGAATAGCCTTAACATATTTTTTTCTGCATCTACAATAAAATTCATGAAAACAATGTGCAACTAAACTTGTTACTCAACTCTGAGTTCTTACATTTTCTGGGATTACTAGGCTGTTGTATTTCTGGTAGGTATAGTAGCATTTCAAATATTATCATAGTTTAGTGAGTAAAATATTTACAAGGAAAAGCAGCAACCTATTAAGGAGTGTATTTTATGTACAGAATCACAGAATATTTTGGGCAGGAAGGTACCCACAGAGTTCAGCTCTGAAGAGAAGGGCCCAGTACAAGGATCAAACCTGCAACCACAGCATTGTTAGCACCATGCTCTGACCAGCTGAGCTCATCTCCATTACCATCTTGATTTTTGTGTATTATCATCCATTTCTGCATGACCTATATTTTTTTTAAATTGCTATTAATTTTTTTTTTGTTAAAACAGTCCACATGAGTACATACAACGTAATGACCAGAATTTTCCTCCACAATCTTCTGAACTGTCTGCTTTCTCTGTCTTTCTTCATTAGAGAATCTCTATTAGTACTCAGGAGGAATTTTCAACTTGAATGCTCTCACTTGAAACACATTTTACATGTTTCAGGAACTACAGAGTGTTTCCTTCTGTGATGGTGGGAAAAGCAACTGGCTTTCCATGTGCAAGATTATCAAATATGCTTTACAGGAGTCTATCAGATGTTATGATGCTTTTTTCCTAGCTCTAAAATCAGAAAAGATTATGCTCTTTTTTAAGTAACATTGTCATCAAGTTAAAAAAAAGAATTTCTCTGCCAGAGTGCTGTTAGGAAGCTGTTGAGATCTGAACCATCAGTGAAAAGACTTCAGTGGCTGGAACAGTACTTGAATACCAGAATTCAGACAGGCAGAAAGATGCTGCAGCAACACCAGTCCACCATTCAGCTAGTACTTAGGTAGCAAATCCTCTTAAACGGATTGAAAAGGAGGAAATCAATACCAGCTCTCAGGATATCAAACATCTTTCTGTGAACATTGGTAAAGAATTGAAAGGATAGTGCCCAATTTTCACGTCAAGTCCATGTTGGTGAATGACTCAGCATATTTACTTTGTTTTACCCACTAGAGTTTTACCCACTATAGCTGATCAAGATTTCCACAGTAGTAATGCAAACTATTTCATTGTTGCATACACCCACTTGCAAAATTGTCTATGGATTGAGAGGAACACACATTCCAAAATCCTAAAAGCTCACAAAATTTGTCACAGGAAGACCTTTAGACATCAAAGGACCTGAGGAGGAAACAAAATTTGCTGAACCCACTTTTTTTTTTCAAAAAGTGTATAATATGTCCCTTTATCACTGGAAGACAAATGCGCATTTGAAATGTGATGAATCTAAGTACAATGAAAGTCATTTTTTAACCACTGCTCTAGCAAAATAATATGTGCATAGACAATGTATATCACACATCTGCTGCAGCTGACAGAGAAACAAAAAGATAGTTCATGAATATGTACTACTGGGAAATTTGATTTTTATTCTATTTTGAAATCACAGGCTTGCTGATTCCTTGCCTTCAAGAGATTATTTTATGATTTGAATTTCCAGCAGCTTCTTAAATCTAGCTTAACCTTACCATTTCTAAGAAGTTTAGCAGAACTGAACTGCATTTTATGACCCATCTCCACTTGTTTTGAAAAACAGCAAATTCACCTTAAAATAATGCACTGATATCCTTAACCTGAAACATAGCTTCTAGCTTGGTATCAAAGAGATACACAGACTTGCTTTACATCAAGTTTTTAAGAGAATAGTGTCAACCAGTTACAAAACCTTAGTTTTCCTGAGCTTTGAAGACACCCCGAAGTCACAAACTGAAAAAATATAAAAAAGGACTTGTAAGTATGAAGGCAGATAAAATTTTGTTTCATACTCACAGAAGGGCAATTCTGTCTTTTCTAGCAAGCTTATATTGGTAAGACAAGTGAATTTTTGTGATATCTAGAACACAGGGATATAGACTGTATTTCTTGTGCAACATAAAGTAGCCAGAAGCCATCAGCTCACACACAGAAAACAAAAGTTGTTCTCACTCATGCAGATAGTCCCTGTTCAGTTAGGGCATGCCAAAGGGAAGGTGACTAAAGTAAATCCAGAAAAAACCTCTATTTCACAGAATTCAGGATGTTTCAAATCATTTTAGTAAGGGTATGTTGGTAAGTAAAATTAGTCAAAATAATTCTGATGCAATATCTTTTTACTTTAAAATGTTGGTTTGGTGGAATCAAAATGCATGGTAATTTTTTTTTTAATGTATCTATGAGACCAGAATTTTTTATTTTGATTTTATTGTTTTAGCAATACTAAGAGTACTATTTTAACAAAAATATTGGAGCGGTAAAATGAAGTAAAAAATTACATATTTTTAGGATTTATGAAAAATTAGGAATGAAATGATATCTCATGAGAAAATTGTTTGTAGTGAGCTTTAATTTATGTTTGGAAAAAAAAATCTTCTAACTTTTTTCTCTGCTTTAGCAGGGATTCTTTTGTGTGAATATTGACCTAAACCCATACATATATATATGGTTTTATGCCATATATATGATATGTATATATTTTATCTTCAAGATGCATTTCATAGTTTGTTTTGAGAAAAATTGAGTGTATTTAACTGGAAAAAAAGGAATGTCTCTACGAGGTTAATAGAAATCAAAGAGCCAACCAACTTTAGAACCAAAGCATAACCTTGTTGGTGCACTAAAGCATATCATATACCTGCTGTAGACTGTTTTAGGAATAAAAGAGAAGAACCATTTAAAACACAGCTATGCAAATGGTATAATTATTCCCATGAATACCTCACCTCCTGCAAAGCATACCTTCAAAAGGAAAAGCACAAGTTTTTCCCAGGTAAAGTGGAGTCTTCAGTAACAAGAACCCCTAGAAGCACAAAATGAAAGAGAGATAAGTTTGTTAGGATTTATTTTCTGAAGATCATGAGCTTGCATGGTGTTGCATGGCTTTTCTAATGTGGAGTGCAGTGGTTGCTTTAAAGTCCATGTAGTCCAGCCTCGCTGCCATGGCCAGGGACATTTTTTTATTAGATCAGGTTGTTCAAATCCTCACCCAATCTTACCTTGAATATTTCAAATGACAGGGCATCCACTGCTTCTCTAGACAACCTATTCCCTTGTCTTGCATCCTCATTAAAAAAAAATATTTTATATGTCTAGTTGAAATCTACTCTTGATTTAAAACCATTGTCCCTTGTCCTGCCACTACATGCCTTGGCAAAATGTTTCTCTCCATCTTTCTTATAAGAAAAAAGAAATATTCTATATTGAAAAAACACAGTAAGTCGTCTCTTGAGCCTTCTCTTCTCCAGCCTAAGCAATCCCACCTCTCTCAGCTTGGCCTCAGCTGGAGAGGTGAGGTGTAGAAGAGATGTACCAGACACCTGACAGTATTTTCTAACCTTCTTTGCACCCATTCTGACATGTCTGTGTCTTTCTGTGTGCCCCAGAGCTGGATGCAGCCCTGCAGGTGGGCTCTCAGCAGAGGGGGCAGAGGGGCAGAATCCCCTCCCTGCCCTGCTGCCCACGGGGCTCTGGGTGAGCCCAGCACACGGGGGGCTCTGGGCTGCAAACACACAATGCTGGTTCATATCCAATTTTCCATCAACCAATAGCATCCACCCTTGTGCCCAGGGCTGCTGCCAGTTCATTTATCCCCCAGTCTGTACTGATATTGGGAATTGCCCCAACACAGCTTCAGCATCTTGCACTTGACCTTGTTGAATTCCATGAGATTTCTATGGACCCACTCCTCATGCCTGTCAGGGTCACTCTGGAGGGGGTGTTGTCCCCTTTCTCTAGCAAACTAACTGCATCACTCAGTTTAGTGTCATCTGCAAACTTACTAAGGGTACACCCAATCCCACTGATGGTGTGGATTCAGACATTAAATAGTGCTGAGATCATTGAGGGGCAACACCCTTTACTGGATTCTAGTTGGACACTGAGCCAACAACTGTAGCTTGTGGTCTCCAACCAATTCCTTATATACCTAACAGGCTACCCAGCAACCCCAAATTTCTCAAGTTTAAAGGTAAGAATGGTGTGGGGTATTCTATCAAAGGCCAGGTAGACGACACCCATAGTTTTCTCTTGTCCACTAACACAGTTAGTCCCCTATAGAAGGTTTCTAGCTTAGTCAGGCACGATTTGCCCACACTGGCTGTCTCTGATCATTTCCTTGTGTTCCTTAGTCTCAACACACCCTGCAGAAGGATCTGCTCCGTAATCTCCCCGGGAACAGAGATTAGGCTGGCAGTTTGGTAGCTCCCTGCGTCTTCCTTTCCACACTTTTCAAAAATGACTCTATAGTTTCACTTTCTGTAGTCACTGAGGGCTTCACTTGGCTTGCCATGACTTTTCAAATGTCAGGGAGAGTGGTAAATTGGCAACTACATGCAAAAATTCCTTCAGAGTTTTGGGATGTATTCTACTTTGTTCCATGGACTTCTTTATGTTCCTCATGTGGCCTTGAACCTGGTCCTCTCTTATGATGGGAGGGACTTTGTTCACCAGTCCTTGAGGTTCAGGGACTTGAGAGAGGTGGGAAGAGAATTTGCCATTGGAAAAGGAGGCAAAACTTTGAGTACCCCAGGCCCTCTTCATGTTGCTGGACACCACTTCTATAAGACTGAGTCCATTTTCTTTCATCTTTCTTTTCTGGACAACACCCTTTTAAAGGCCCTATTTATGTTCTGCATCTCTTGCCAAATTCAGCTCCAGCTGTGTCTTAGCTTTCCAAATTTGGTCCCTACACATCTAGATGGCATCCCTATATTCTTCTCAGGAGACGTGTTCCTGGTTCCAGTCCCTGTGCATTTCATTCTCATACTTTAATTAGTTCAGAAGGTCCTTACTGAGCCATGATGGTCTCATACCATCCTTGTCTGGATTTTTTAACGCATAGGAATCAAGATCTCTTTCATTCTAAAGGTGCCTAAAGAGCTGCCATTTCCTTTCCTCTCCTTTGTTCCTGAGGGCAATTTCCTGGAGAGTCCCATCCACCAATTCATTAAATAACTGAAGGTTTCTTTTCCTAAAATCAGTGTTCTGACTCTCTTCATCGTTGTGAATTCCATCAAGATGTGATCACTGCAGTCCATACTTAAATCTCTAATTAGTTCAGCCATGATGGCAAGCAACTGGTCTGGTAAAACTTGTCCTCTTTTTGGGCTGTCACCTGAAAAAAACAATCCTCTATGCAAGGAGGATATCCTTGGAGCAAAAGTCCCCTATTGCTGACAAACATTCCAGTTGAGTGATTCGTCCCATCATGTTTCAGGAATAGCAATTAGATCACAGGTTTGCTAGTTGTACTGCAGCTTTCAGCTCCTCCTGCCTGTTTCCTATACTGTGTGTATTTTTATAGAGGCACCTCAAATGGGCTGTTGATCATACTATTAAACATATACTGAGAACATTTGGTCATGAAAAAGATGATGGGGGCAAGATAGAGGTGGAAGAAACGTTTCAGAGCCCCATAAAGAATAGTAAACATTAAAAATTTGATAACATAATGTTTTGACACTATATTGTATAAATTCTTGAATGTCTTCACCAAATGAATATTTTTCATTAGCAAGCTGTGAGATCTTGGTAGTTCTTTTAGCATTTTTGCCTTTATTCTACTTTAATGCAAGGAGAAAATGAAAAAGGAAGCAATACCAACATGCTTCAGATGAATCTTTGGGTACTTTTTAGCTCATTCCTGCAGTGCCCTCTTGTGATAACTGAGCTGTGGGCTCTTGAAATATTTTTGACAGTAATATAAACTAATAGAAATTGCCAGACTTGTTCAGAGCTGCCAAAAATTTGTCAGGTGTTCAGACTCCCAAAATGACAAGTACCAGCTGCTTCAGAAGAACACGAAAAGAACTCATATGGCTTCCATATCAGAAGGTTCCTCTGAAACTTTGTCAAGGTTAATTCCTGTTAAGAAAATGTAGAAACATTTACTTGAAGATAACTCATCATCTTTAACTGCAAGTTCTGTTTCTGGCCATGAATATTTTGATTTTTTTTTGAAATCTGATGTTCTTTAGCCTCACGAACAAATTCTGTTCCTAAGTCTACCTGCTCATTTCTAAATAGTTAGTTTATTTTTTTTTTCATTTCATTGATTTTTCCATTGTTTTCCTTATCATAGAAGAAATAAGATTTATAGACAGGAAAGAAGAAGATATGAATAACTTAAATTCTTGGGCATCTAATTACTTTATTAAAGTGATTTCCAAGCCTTTTAAGATTTTTATTAGCTTTTATTCCCATGTGGTGTGCTGAGATTTCCTAAATAAGGTGAATAAGATGATCTGAAAGTATTCCATGTGAAGACACTGTAGGCAGTGTCTTCACTAAAAGGTACTAATAATTATTGGAAGTTTAGGGGTTTTTATGCATAATAATATTACTGACTTTTCTGGTTGTTGCCTGATCACGGGTGACCTGGGTATTGCTGTCAAGATAAGGATATAGCCATGGTAGCACTGTATTCAATTTTAACTTCAAAATTGATTATTTTAGTTCAAAGTCATTGGAAAACAAATGCTAGACCAAAGTGAATTTCTGAACAGAAAGTTTTTTATCTGTTCCATGCATCTTGGTGAATCCCTGTAGGAAACAGATTAGGACATTTTCACTAATCTTTTTCTTTATTTAATCATATTCAATAGGTATCTATTTTTTTTTCCTGTTTGGTTAAAATATCTTTCATCAACCTCAGTATTCAAATTCTGGACTGTGGATGACTTGGCATTGCAACAAGCATCTCAAGTTCATTACATTTCTTATATTCTTATATTCTTTAGCTTATCTTTTTTATTTATCCAAGACAGGCAACTTCCATAGAGATTCTCCATGAAGTTAAAACAAAATGTTCTTCTGAATGTGTACTGTTCCCTTCAACTCCACCTATTGATCCCTCCATTCCTTTTTAAACCCTAAATTAACTAAACACAATTAGACTGGAAGAGTTTATTTTGGTTTATGGTTTTGACCTAGAAAATCAGTTAGTTACCATTCCATTGTACCTACTTGTGAAAGATTCAGTGAATCAATTGTGATCTAAGCTGACTACAGATTTTTTCCCAGTCTTCTTTGTCTTCAGAATTTTTTTATTTTCAGAATTTTGTTTTTAATTTAACAGAGTTGTGTATGTATTCTTTCTGTCTTATCTTTTTGAAAATTATATTCATTTTTATTTTCTCCTTTTTCCTTTTAAACTAATATTATCAATACATAACAAAAAACCCCACAGAAATGTGTCTGATACTGGATACTTGGGTTCAAGTCAATTGTAAGAAAGAACGATAAATTTAAAAAAAGTTGCTGCTATTAACTATGAAAAACAGATTGAAATATGAAATCTGACAGATTTCTTCAAAGTCACATCAAAATTTTTACAACAGTGTTACATAAAATAAGCATGCTTTTCTTTTTAAAATATTTTATTTAGTCACTATTTTTTTTTATTTTCTGTTAACAACTGGTGTTTGAAATTTCAGTCAGCCAGCCCACTGATGCTGGTATGAAAGATGACATTTCAGGCTAAATGCACCTTCTCATTGAAAGAAAAATTGGTAGGAAATTCAGAAAAGTAGGAGAAACCCATTCAAATTCATCTAATAAGCAACCATTGAAATTACAATGAAAAATTAAACACCGATTTCTTCTCTTACATCAGACTGCTACCTATTTTTCTTCTACTAGTCATAATAACTCCTCACTCATGCATAATCTTATCTGACTATCATACAAAGGATACTTATTCATTTCACATAAACTCACATTGTATGTATTGAAATAAAACAACTCGAGCTATTAACAAGATAAATGCATGATACAAAGTTTTAATACATTAGCCTAAATAAAAATTAATTAAATAAAAGAAATAACTAGGCTTTTAATAACACTCATTGCCATATAATTTTGCCTGTTTTGTTAATGAAGCTCACTAGGACTTGGTTAATGACAGAAACTAAGAAAATACATCTGAAGACTTGACCAGGCCACGGCAATTTTCCCTGCAGGGACCTCCAAAACCAGGGATGAAATGCAATAGCATTTGTCACTTGCTGCCATCAGCAGCCTTTCACACTGGGCTTGGGGCATCATGGTGACCCCTGGTGAGAGCAAGACGAGGCAATCTATGTGACCAAGTATTCCTCAGTTCATTTGTTGCTTATGTTTCCTTTCAATCACAAATGCAAACCTCATTGCCTGTACCATAATCTCTGATGTGAAACATGAATTTATGACATGGTCGAATTTCTAAAAAACGTAGAAACTTAGCTCTGATCGTGGGTGTTACAACGTGTAGCGCCAATGAACAGTGGGAGTTCCTCATCAATACTGTCATTTTGTCAAATGAATTTTTAATTTCCTTTATGGCTGTGTTTTATTACTGATGCTCATTACATGTGATTCTTTGTGTGTCTTGTAAAGTAGCTGTGAGAAAAATCAAAAAGGCCCCCAAATGTTCTTCTTCTAGTGAGGCAACTTCTTCCTTACACATGGACGTACAATTACCAGTAGGGATTCAGAAGTTTTTAACATCCCAAGAATACAAAGAAACCTCTTTCCTTGCTCTTTTGGCCAGGTATGGAATACACATCAAATCTGCCACCTACTACATTATGTAATGTGACTGGCAATAAAAGTGGCCGATGTCTTACATTAAAATTGATTAAGAAAGATTATATGATGTTCCTTTCCTTTCCTTTCCTTTCCTTTCCTTTCCTTTCCTTTCCTTTCCTTTCCTTTCCTTTCCTTTCCTTTCCTTTCCTTTCCTTTCCTTTCCTTTCCTTTCCTTTCCTTTCCTTTCCTTTCCTTTCCTTTCCTTTCCTTTCCTTTCCTTTCCTTTCCTTTCCTTTCCTTTCCTTTCCTTTCCTTTCCTTTCCTTTCCTTTCCTTTCCTTTCCTTTCCTTTCCTTTCCTTTCCTTTCCTTTCCTTTCCTTTCCTTTCCTTTCCTTTCCTTTCCTTTCCCTTCCCTTCCTTTCCTTCTCTTTCTCTTTCTCTTTCTCTTTCTCTTTCTCTTTCTCTTTCTCTTTCTCTTTCTCTTTCTCTTTCTCTTTCTCTTTCTCTTTCTCTTTCTCTTTCTCTTTCTCTTTCTCTTTCTCTTTCTCTTCTCTTGTCTTCCTTTTTTTCTTTTTCTTTTTTTTTTTCCTTTTCCTTTTCATTTTCATCTTTTCAATCATCTCTTCTCTTGCTTCACTTTATTATTCTTTGGGTTTTTATACTTTTTTAACTTTTTTCTTATTTTTTTAAATCATTCCGCCATCTGATCTCTTCCCCAAAAGGAAATAACAAGGAATATTCTGAAAAATTTTTCCCCTTTAATTCTCAGACAGAAAACCTTCCATTGTCATTTAGCTACAGTAAGGAATAGGAGGCTGAATGCCTTGGGGACTTTCTTTTGCAAGGAAAGAATTTGGAGAAGCAAAGCACTTTAACTCTGAAATGATAAGCAATGGAAATGGCTGGAAGCAATAATAAGATTGTATTGCTGCAATAAGATCTTAATAGGCAGGGCAGGACATCTTTGCAGCATGTCATTTTAAAATG
>NW_005054513.1:132931-153147 GCF_000277835.1 Geospiza fortis
AGAGGTTTAGCACTTGGCTAAATGCAGATATACATGGAAGGTGTAGAAATGGGACCTGAATCATATATATTACAACTTTCTGTGCTGTGTCACAGGAGCAGTAAAATATCTTTACATGTAAATGCTTTGGGGATTACTTATTTTATGTAAAAATCCAACCACCTTTACTGCAATAGATTTACTAAAGAGAAATCAAAATAGCTGGGTAGAGTAGGAATTGGATTAACTTATCAGGTTTTTCAGTTCAAAGTACCAGTGCAGTTCAGATGAAGACAGCCACAAAATTAGAAAAGGTGCTGTAGTTATGAAAGTAGAATAGTCTCTTACATGAGATAGAGTCTCTAGCTGACATAACTAAAAACTAAATACTGTTGTCTACATGATAGGCATGACACCAAAGTTCAATTAAGCAACTGGCCTAGATTTACAAATAATTTGGCCAGGGGGTGAAAATACTTAGTAGCTGGTACAAGCAGTGTGGTTTGTATTTGGGTTTTTAAAGCAGAATTGCTTTCTAGCTAAAGATATTGCATTATGTCACATATGCCAGTGGAATAATGAGCATGTAGGCCATTCAGAGAAAAACATTCCAGAAAATCAACTTTGTTTACCATTGGTTTTCATGAAGTTCAATGGAATTCTTATAGAACTGAGAAAAGGATAAAACTTAGCATCTGAAATACTGTGTCCTTATAGGGATAGATAGGTCCCTGGCCCTGTGAAGTTTTTAAGCTGGAATTTCTAATTTAGGAAATTATTTTGCAATGATCAGCAAATGACTGTGGAAACAACAGTAGTAACTAAACCCAGATTTTATTTCCTTTTTTTTTTAATTGAAAGTCTCAGGGACTTTTTGAAAGGGAATTGCACCCAGTGTTCTGTCGTGGCACTATCATTATTCCTCACACATAATGCTTCTACAATGATTGAAAATAAAGGTCGATAATCTTTCATTCCATTCATCCTCATTGCTTGTCACATTCACTTGACCAAAATTAGGTTATTGATTAGATCTGTGATGCAAGGAGCTGTTTCCAATATATTGATATAACATCCGAATATTAATGTTTTATTCTGATACTTAAAACCTTTTGCAGTACTCTGGGAACTTTTGACAGGTATCGTAAATAAACTATGTTGCCAATGCAATTCATTAAGGCCCAGTCAAGCTACTGACAATTCAGATGAGATAGTAATTAATATTTCTCCTTTCCCTATTTTCTCCATTAATCATATAACTATCTGGCTGATAATTCGAGGACAAAGATTTCATTTTTTTAAATGCCAATCTATGGGTTGAAAATTTATGGGATTTTAAAAGTCTGAGTCAAAATTAATTTAATAAATCTGCATTAGAAATCATCACAAAGTAGAAAAGATTTCACCCAGAGAGAGTCAGTCTGCCGGTGAGGGAATGTTTCCACCTTCCCAAAATGTGATGACCTCTTTACAGAAGAGTAAAAAAAACTGCTTCAAGATGCGGATAATAAAATATTTTTTTATAGTCTGACTAGAGAAACTGTTTAGTTGCAGCCCAGACAGAAAGACCAATTGTGACTTACATGTGTAGAAATGGATAAGACACACAAAATATTGAATGGTTTTTCTGTAGAGCACCATAATGTATACAATGACCTGTGCATTGAAGACCCATGATAACAAAGGTCACAGGCCAGAGAAATCCTGACTCCTGTTGAAAAGTCAGATGTGGAAGGGAGAGAAGAAAATCTCACACCCATCAATGACAAAGTGCTCAGGAAAATTTGCCTATCAACTAAAATAATTAACACATTTCAATTTGACACATGGAATCACAGAATGGTTTGGGTTGGAAAGGACCATAAAAATCATACAATTGCAGCTCCCTGCTGTAGGCAGGGACACCTTCCATGAGACCAGGCTGCTCACAGCCCATCCATCCTGTCCTTGAACCCTTGCACAGGTGGGGTATGGACAACCTCTCTGGGTGCCGTGTTCCAATGCCTCACTACTCTCACAGGGAAGAGTTTCTTTCTAATATCTAATTTAAGCCTATCCCTTTCAGTCTGAAGCCATTGTCCCTTGTACTATCACTACATGCCCTTGTTAAAATTCCCTCTCCATCTTTCTTGTGCCATCCTTTAGGAACTGGAAGGCTGTCCCAAGAGCCTTCTCTCCTCTGGGCTAAGGAGTCCCAGCTTTGTCTTACCTGTCTCCATAGCAGTGGTGCTTCAGCCCTCTAATCATCTTCATTACACTCCTCAGGACTTATTTCAACAAATCCAGGTCCTTATGTCAGGATCCAAGAGCTGAAACCCCACTGCAGGTGGAATCCCACAGTTCTTGGACACTTTTTCATAATAATGGATATCAAAAAATCTGCCTGACAATCACTGTAGTGACTGTTGAGGTTTTTAACAGCTGCATCATTTATATTTACTAGATTTTTTACAATTTTTATGTATAATTAATTTAAGACACAGTGAGGAGAGAGGAGGTCACAGTGACAATACAGAAGTAGGGAATTATTGTTTATTTAGCATAATGTCCCTAACACTTTGGACATAAAGAGTTTAGAATCAGAAAAGAAAATTATGTTTTGCCTGCACTATTAAAACATTTCAGAGAACTTTCTGAATACATGTGTTCAAAATATTTATAAGAAAAAAACACAGAGTAAGCAGAATGACCTAGAGAGTTCTTAACAGGATGGCTGTTGGAAATCTGATAAAAAATGAGTACTTGTCCAATTTTTATGTTACTTTTCCCTAGCTCCAAGCCTCATTGCAGTGGCTGAAAGTTTGCGTGTCAGTGTGGTCAACGTTGCTGGAGAGGAAGTTGATCAGTTGTCACGGGACAAGTTTCATCCTTTTGATCCACACTTCTATCCAGGCTAAGCCACCTGAACCAGATATTCAGAATAACAGGGTGATGAGTGAAAGAAAATTTCTTCACATTTTATCCAAAGCATACCCCAATCTGTTAGAGGCTTTCTAATGTCATCAATAGACTTCAATGTTTGAACACAGTAAAAAAATATGCTAGAAACAATAATTCATATGTTCGAAGGCATTTCAGGTCTCCTAGGCCTCACTTCATCGCATCAAATTTTTAGGAAGTCCTTGGCAAAGAGTTAAAAACTTCTCAATATTTTAAGACATTAATTCTTAAACTTTATGGAAAATAGAACAATGATCAACTTTATGGAAACTTTATGGAAAATGGAACAATGTAGAAAACATAGGCTTTACTCTGTTTGCTTGGCATTGCTTTGTCATTGTACAGAACTTTCTGATGTTTCAGTGTGAAAGATGTTCTCTGCAGTATCATCATATTTGATAGAGTAAATTCCACCCTTTATCAAAATAAGGATCATTGAAAGGACATTCTAATAATCATGATGTGCAGCCATCACTTTCCCACTCATTCTCACTCTCCCCTCCCTAATTATGAAGTAGAATAGCAGCCATGTCCTCTACTAAGTCTTTAAATTCTCTGCTCTTTAGTTCTATGACATAGATACAGATGGCATTGAGTACAAAGCCTATTTCTCTCTCCACAGATGGTCGTTAAATAATATAAACCACAAGAAAGGGAAAAGATCAGTTCTTTATCTGCCATGGATTTTTAAATTTTTTTTTTACAAATACTTAGGATTCCTGTTTCTCATTATGTCATTAGAAATGAAACACCAGCAGCTTGTAGAAACTTCAGGTAAAGCACTTCTTTGACATTAATGCAGTTATTTAATACCACTACCATAGCCTCACTTTTCATGATCTGCCTTCTGTTCCCACAGCATTCTCTGGTTATAATGGACAAAATGTTCTCTTTGAGATCAGAGAAAATGTGAAAAGGTTATCAAAACCTTCACTTGGCCACCTTTAGCAAATCACGTTCTTGTCAAAATGACTATGCATAGAAAAAGAAATCCATACAGACATCCTGGGATCCTAGCAGCAAGTAAGAACTGTGGAGGTGTTCACAGGCCTAAATCACTACCCTGAAGACCATAATCAAGCTTCCTTCTCTAGCACAATACACTTCCATTACAGGGTACTAAAAGAGGCTTTCTATGTAAGCATAAAAGTAAATGATCATGAAGGGTTTTTGTTATCCTGCTTGATGTGGACTACACAGAATGATTTGAAAAGAAATCAATGCTGGATAAATATAAATCTTCTTTCAGTTTTTCAATGGGGAGTGAATAGATAAAGGATGAATATCTACACACTGGGTGCTCTCAAATAGATCCTAATTTGCTGTTGAGAAAGCTTGAGTGATGAAATATTTTATTGATGAAATTTCTTCATGCAAACTTGTAGAGCTAGAATAAACAATTATTTTTAAAAAAAGAAAGCTTAAAATAACTGTTATTTTATTTAAGTCTAAGAAGGTAAGAATGATGAAATAATGTAACAACCTAACATTCTACTTAAAGAATCTTTTAGATTCTCTTGCCAGTGGGACTTGATTGTTTTTCTTGCTCCTTTGAAATCTTGACATTCATTGTCAAGATTTAATCAATCAAAACATAATATCTTCAAAATTAAAGAAAAATACCTGATATTATATTGTTTTCTGCAAAGTACAAAGATCCTGAAACGTTTCTACAGCAAAAACAAATTAACCTGCTGTTCACTGAATGGACAGACAATCAGCCACTGTAAATTAGGAAAGTATTCTAATTATTGAGGAATTGATTTGGAAATAAAGCCCCAAAGGTTCACTTTCTAATTCATTCTATTGGATTTTGTGTATGCATATGTCTGATAGAGAGACTGATTTTTGTGATGATTTCTAACTTCAATGAATGGGGCTTTCCAAAATTCGATAAATATTTTCATACTTTCAGTTCTTTGCAAAGTCATCCACAGGCTCTACCCATTTCCCTTACTTTACTCACAAATTAAAAATAAATCTGTGGCATTGGCTGGCAGTGAAAATTAAGTATCAAACACTGGAAATTAAGTATGACATTCAAATACCCCCCCAAAAAGATATTTTAATTGCTGGTATTGTATTCACAGCACTCCAAAAAATCTCTCTTTTTAAAACAGAGGTCTCTTATTTAAAACTTCCCATTAAAAATCATGGAACTTTATTAAAAAATAAAGTTTTTAATAAATATACTTTAAAACTCAAGAAAAACAAGGTAGGGTGGAGAGCTGATAATGTGTGATGTAAAAAGAAAAAGGAAAGGAAAACTTAACACTGTCAACACTAGGCTAAAAATAATTATAAGAACAGCCAAATAATTTATGAGATTTCATCTTGTAAACAGGTTTTGACAAGCTTTGGCTTGTCTTTTTTCTATTTGCTGCTATTTTTTCCTTTAAAGTTTTTTTCAGATGTTTTTAGGTCCTATTTTCAAGCTTTCCCCTTGAAATTGAATTGAATTCAGCCTAACATTAGTTACACGTTACATTCAAACTAACATTAGTTAAATAACACTCAAAAAAGTCACTGAGGATGGCTCTTTCTCAATATGCTCATATCATGAAAAAGGTAATTAGAACTGCTAGAAAGTGAGGAATAAAGAACAACATTAAAAGCATAATCATCCTAAAAATTGTATTGTCTGGACAAATACACAGTGCACAGTGCATCTACCATCTCAAAAAGGTATTGTGGAACAAAAAAAGGCAAATAAGAGTATGAAATAATTAATAATTAATAATTAGATTTAAATTGCTTATTGTGATATATTAGAGACCAGGGCCTTTCAGTTTAAAATCAAGGTAACTCCACTGCTTCATGACAGATGCTGAGTTGCAGGACAATATTAATTGAAAGAAAATATTATTATTATTTCTAACAGGAAAACGATATCATGTTACACACAATTAGGTAACAGTCAAAGGGAGTTTGGTTTTGGCCACACATTGTGTGATGTTTAAACTTGAAAGAAGGCACTTTGAATATATGGAACTTACATATTGGTTAAAAATTAATAAAAACTCATAGAAGTAATCTGCGACTAAAAGTTCCACCGGAAGTAATGATATGCTGAAAATCATCAGAACCAGAAAACTGTCAGGGAGGGGATCATGCTGTAACTTCTTCATTCTTTTCATTGTTCCCTAAGCAGCTATTGCAGACCACCATCAGAAAACAAAAAAACAAAACAAAAAACCAAAAAAACCCCAAACAAACAAAAAACCAAAAAAAAAACAAAAAAAAACCCCCCCAAAAAAACGCAAAACAAAACCAGAACTAGATTTCTGAGTTTGTTTTTTTTCCAATTTTGGGTTAATGACAACTATGTTCATCTGTGTGCATACATCCCTGTCTGGATTTTTTTCCTTCTTCTGCTTTCAAGTACCCCTGAATATATTCCTGACTGGGTTGTGAATGTTTTGACCCAGAAGTAAATCAAGTCTGCTAACTCTGGTATTACAACAGTGCTATTACTTTTCTGCTTTTTGGCAAAATTCAACTTGACCCACTTAAACCTATGTGCAATGCATGACAGCCTAGAAGAGGATTTTAAATGGTGCAGTATTAACTGTTCATGACAGATGTGGAAGTCTGACTCCATGAGGAAGTAAGCAACAGCTGCAGTTCATCCAGCTTCTCAAGAGAAAAGGTCAGGAAAGTAAATGAATAAGCAAATAGTGAAACAAAAGTGCAGAAAAGTATGTCTTTAAACACATCTCTACTAGTGTCTGCCTGGATGTAGTTATTATTTTACTGCTATCTGAAAGCTACAGACTCGGTCAAAAAGACAAATAGAAGCAGACTTTCCATTTAGTTTTGAACCTGTTTCAGAACAATAACCTGAAAATAACAAAAATCAGGGAAATAAACTGGTGACATTTAAGATTTTCTTAATGCACATTTGCCTTCTTTGAAGGAGATAAGGTCTCTTCCTACACTGGGATGCATTTGGAAAAAAGTACATCAAATAATGCTAACAAGCAGTCAGAGGGAGCCCACTTGCTTGATAGCATCAGGTGTTCTTGGCAGTATCTATAAAATGGGTTTGGGTTTGTCCTGGCTGTGACAATATTGAAGAAATCTTCAACTCAGTGCACGGAATTTATGCATTCCTCTCTCTCCTTACAGGTGACAAACATGTTGGTCTATCACACAAAAGTTCACTTTGAGAATAAAAAATGTTTCTAAATATTATTTTTAAATATCCTAAGGAAAATATTAATGTTCTAAAAATTAAGAATTTTGTGGTTTGTATTTGTTTTTGCTTTCTATCCTATAATATTTTAGAAATAAAACAGTTGCAGGCTGCTCTGCCTGCCTTTTATTTCTGTCTGCAGATACTGTTATTGAATGCTTAGATGGATATTTACCTTGCACCATTTGTAAATTGAAAAGAATGATTTGCAGCAATTAAACTATCTTTTCATGGGAAAGAAAATTGAGTAGATATTTAGCATTAGAAACCACTCATGATCAGATGAGAGCAAAAATATCTAATCTGCCCTCAATCCTCATCCTACTACTGAGTCTTCAAGGCAATAATCTGTCAAAATGCACTGTTGCACAGTGAGGATGTGTGTTATGGGATTTATGGTTATTCGTACACTTTGTATATTTACAGGACTTGATATTTCTACCTTTTGCTGAACTGGTGATGGTCTGAAAACAGAAAGACATATTAGTCTGTTCTGTCAGTTTATAAGAAACAACAGCAGAAGGAGGAGAAAACTGACATTTTGTTATATTTTTCCTTGCCTTTCTTATGTCTTTTTTCTTTTGTCTCTGTGATTTTTTTGTTTGATTTTTAAAATTGATGTCATACAATAACACTACTAATGCTGATAGAGCGGTTTTGAAGAAAACTTCAGGGAGTAATTTTTGTATCTTGCTTGGGAATCTATTGATTTCTATTACTTCCTCACAGTGGGTTAAAAATTTAATACTAGTGGACATTAGAGTGGATACTTTTTATCCCTTTTTTCTCCAAAATTTTAATAAAATGAACTGCAAGGAGGAAATTAGCCACAAAGTTCACAACCTTCGACCTAACTCTCTAACCAGCCAGAAGCTGTAACAACAATTATTGTAGGCATCATCCCCTTCTGGTGCTCATATAGTAAACAATATATCTTTGAATAATGTTGAAATAAAAAGTCAATTTCTTTACACCCTATCAGAACTTTAGTAATTAGTACAATGTGCAATTTATAATTATTCTTGTTGTTTGTAATTGAATTTAAAATATTTTTAAATATATAATGAATTTTTAATGGTCTTGGAATGTAGGCTGTAAAAACGTGGGGAAAAAAAGATGGCTATTCCAACACCAGTCTTTTAAGCACTATTACATCTCTTGGGAGAAAGAAGAAAAAATCTGTTTTACATGATGATTTAACAATGATTTTCTCCATTTCGACCTTTTGAGATTTTTATCTGTGCAGAATACCTGATCAAATATTCAGAATGCTTTTTATTTGCTATTTCTGAAGGACAGAGGAAATAGTAAAAGGTGTAGAGTAAGTCATGACTCTGCATCTCAGTATCACTACCTCACAGGTTGAAAAAATGCAGCATTTGATTTAATTTAGTGGTACAGGGTATTGAATCTGTTATTGCTGTTTGCAGTGGTAGCAAAATTTGCCAGCTTAAACTGCAGAAGATATTGTGCAGAGTAGAACTATCATTTTGCTTCACACTGATCTTCTCCTACACCTGTTACTGCTCCCCCATGGAAGAATTGGTAGCAAAATGCCATCTACTTGATAAGAAAAAAATTAAAAATCCAAAAATTTAAAAATGGCAAAATCAAGAAACAAATAAAACAAAACCCAACAAACAAAAACCAGCCAAACAAAAAAAACAGCCTATTTACTCTTGGCAGATTTTTTTTTTTTTTTGTAAGAAAAATCCTTCATCTAATTTTTAAAAGCTATGGATACATAAAATATCAGTATATTGTGCCACTAAGCAACAGGAAAAAAAAATCTTATATTTTTCATGTTTCTCTTGCCTGAGCAATAAATGTCTCAGTCGGAGTATTGTTTTCCTTTCATGTTTTCCATAGCTGAGAAAATATTGGAGATATCTCTTGTATGTTCCTTCATAGTTGTCAAGACTCTGAATCATACCAATAGGGAGATCTTTATAAGTCACCACTAGAGTTTCCACTGACAAATACATTCCCCAAACAAGCATCTCTTCCTGATGGGATGTGCTAAAAAACTGGAGCATTTATCTTCTGTAAGTACAAAAATCAGAAATAAAAATCATGAATGAGAGCTCTCCATCTATGTAGTTTAGAAAACAATTTAAAATAATCACGTACAAACTGTTCCTTCAAAAGTAATTTATATATTTGGATCAACCCAACTACTGCTACTACTGTTAGGGCTAGATGGTCATATTGACATAGACATTCATGGAGAAAATCTGTGTACTAAAGGAATTATTTTATAAAGTATTATCAATAATACAAATTCAAAGGGCATAAAAAATAGCATTTGAACATTGACTCAGAAGAAAGCATTTGCAAAAATAGGTCAGGAAGAATAAAATCCACACCTCATTTAGAAATCATTTTTAAAAGAAACTTTAGACTCGTCTTCTTGCCTTGTGAGTCCCCAACTGACAGAGTTGAAAATAATTTTAGCTATTGCTGAGGATGACAGATGAGCTGAATCTCTGTTGAGAGAGGCAGTAAACGAACATTGAAGAGGAGGGAGCAAGGAGGCTGCTGCTCTCCAGCACTTCTGAAAGATGCTGAAAACAGCAACTTTTAAAAGCTGTTCACAGGCAAGCATTAAAAAACAATTGCCAGACAATCCTAGAAAGTACATGTTTGAATATGTGTGTGCATATTATATATATATATCACTATGAAATACATGTATTTCAATTATTGTTTTGCAAGGAATGCTGAATATAAGAACAAAAAACCAAACCCAGGCCAAAGAAGATTTAAATGCATTGTCTTTTTTGGGATTTCTCTTGTTATGTGATTAAGTTACATTACCAGTAGCTGTCACAAAGTTTAGCTTTGTATGCAGAATATAGATCTGTTGAGATAGATAGATCTGAATGAGAGTGTGCTTTTTAGACACTTGGAAAAGTCAGGTTTTCATTAGAAAGAAACCAATACAAACCCATAATATAGAGAGATTTGTTATTCTGAGCAATGCTTTATCCTGCAGCAAAACTTTTAAATTAGGATTTTTTCAGAGCCAAAATTTCAAGATTTTCCAAAAAACTTTTTAAAACTAGCTTGATTTTATTTCAACTAATTTTATATTTACTTGTTAGTACCATGTGACTTAAATATTCTATATTGCATATTTTGTCTTTTCCTCTTCTTTTCATCATCAATGATGTAAAATATACTTAAGGATTTAATGCTAAATACTAAAAATAATTTTCACAACAAACTTGTTAAATCTGTTTCTAATTACTTTGGCACTTTTAAAATTCTGTAGTCTGCCAGCTGTGAGCATATTCAGAAAAGACAGAATGAGAATCTGTGTTGAAAACACCTGGATAATTTTTCATTCCTGTTTTCTTCCACATCATCTCTATGTTTTCCCAAGTGTGCATATGTCTGAAAAGATTGGTTGTTAAAGACTTGAGAAGTCCTTTAGTATGTCAAGGCACAGCAAAAATGTGGTTTTCTGCTGCAAGCACATTAATTAATAACATTTTAAGAACAGATGAAACATACTCCATGGGTAGTTCTTCCAGGCAATCACACCAAAAGAGATCTGTAAGTTTTCCTTAGTGTTTCCATCAATACATCCTTGCAACAATAAAACCACTAATCTTAATCTGATTAGGACAGCTACAAACAGAAATTCATTTCTTACTCTTCTTAAAGGATAGAGGAGTGGTTATACACCATGTGGTTGATTTGCTTTCTGCAGGATTCTATTAAACAATATTTGATTATCCTAATTGAAGCAAGAGAAACTTCATTTAATTAAAAAAAAATAAAAGTAAGAAGGAACAAGTAATAGATTTTAAAATGAGAAATGCTCATACCTTTTATCAGGATATATCAAGCTATCAACAGATCTTGTACCACACATATTAAAATTTCTGTGTGACATTGCATTTACAGCCTGTGTTGCTTCTCTCTTGAAAGACACATTCTAAAAGAAACCCAGTTTCCTCAAGCATATAACATAACAACAGTAATCAGATAATACTCTAAATTTAAACTCAGACATAGCTAATCAGAGCAGTTTATTGTCACCAAAAATGTTTGGCCTCTCCTCTATGTAAAGGTGAAAGAATTTTAAAATATATTAATGATTTATTGTTTAAAATTATTAAGAGAAGGCACATAAATACCACTGAAGAACTAAAGGTTTGTAATAACTCCAAGATGGGGAAGTTCCTGTTGATTCACCTAAAAAACAACTTTTATTTTTTTTTTCAGTCAATGCAGCAGCACCACTTAAGATATTTTTTCTTTGGGGTTTTTTTGTTTTGTTTTTGGGTTTTTTTGTTTTGTTTTGTTTTGTTTTGTTTTGTTTTGTTTTTTTTGTACACTCTTCCACACATTTAGAAAAAAATTTCAAATCACACAGGTTGAATATATGATTGGTTTGACATGATGATTTTGGGGGTCCTTTCCAACCTTAATGATTCATTGATCTGATCACACTGCAAAAGGAAGAAGAAAACATTTCATTTTGCAGAAAAAGTGAAGAATTATCTGTGCTCCATCTGAAAATCCAAGGTATTGTTTGTGCAGAGATTAAATGAATTTACATGATAGGTGGAACTTTAGAAAGACTAGTAAAGACATTCTTTAAGGAATAATGCATATCTATATTTAAAAAAATCCAAGATTTTATTACAGCAATTTATTATATCAAATCATCCTCTATCCATTGTTTTATTTTCAGTGTAGGAGAAAAAATAAATTTTATTTCTCCAAAATACACCACACTTACTTCCCCTCCCCCCAGTACACTAAGTTGTCAAGGCTAAGTATGTAAATTGTCAAGGCTAAATATGTAAAAGAAAAATATTCCTTAGTAAATCTCAATAGACTGTCAGGTTATGATTGTATTTTCTTAATGGAGGAGGAAATTGTTCTTCCACTAGCTAATAATAATTGAAGAGAAATAATCTAAATATGAAAACACATTGCAAGCTAATGGAAAAGTAGTTGATTTAAGGTCATCTGTGCTCAGCCATTACAAAGTAATTGCAAACTTGAAGAAAAAAGTTCTCTCCTCCATATTCTCAGCTTTTCTGTTCTGTTGCTGATGTTCATCTCTCCAGCTGTTATTAAAGTCTGCATGTGCATAGCAAGCTTAAAATCATTAAATAAAATTATTAAGTGTGATTCTAACAGTATTATAAGAAAAAATAAAGCTCAAACAGCTCAAACAATTCAATGAACAACATTAAAAATTAAAAAAACAGAATTAATAATCTGACTGGCTGAGACTGCTCCTCAAGTTAAGAGAACAGGTGCTTTCAAAAGTTCTGTCCTACTTTCCAAAAGGTGAAGGCAGGAGAGGCAGGTGGGCTCTCAGAGTTGCTCAAATGAGCTCAGAAACTTTCAAACAACTATCCACATGTATTCTTCTGCCTACTGTTAGTAGGGCATAATGTAAATTTCTTTCCTACAGTTCTTGCAAGAAACAGTGTTTAAAAAGCCAACATGACAGAGAATGCACAACTGCAGGTGGAGTCACGTAAAAAAAAAGGAAGAGAAAGCAAGAAAGGAACTTAGACACATTAATGTATAATGGCCAATTTAATCATTTATGTATATGTAAAGTTGCCACTTAAAAACCCCCTTGATGGCATCTAAGAACTGTGTATCTTGAAATTAATTATTAAGAATACTGAACACAATAAGTGGCTCTTTTATTTTGATTACAGCAGTGCCCAAACACTTTTTAGAGACTGCGACTCTTTTCTGCTAAGGAAAATAAATACATGAAACAAGTGACAGCTCCTTGTCTAGGATGGAGAGTAGATATTTCAAGTGAGAGATGAAATAAAACACAGAAATTAATCTGGGGAGGACAAGAAGGGCAGGAGGGTATTCTCCTTGCCTCTATACAGGGCCACGCAGCACCACCCACAGAAAGGCATTACAGCTCTTTCTGACACAAATTGCACCTCCTGTTCACCTCAAGTTATGGGCAGATAAATCAAATGACTGAAACAAAACTGTGTTGCATCAGCGGTCTCAGGAATTCAAAGAACATTCCAAAATGGGAAACTTCACCAGCTCATCACTTGAGCCCTTCTCTGAGCCTTTTCCTGTTGTGGGGGATGCATTGGTCAGTCACACTGATAAGAGGTAACATGCTGTCTATACATACACTCCTATATAAATAATAAAACAATAAAAGCCTGGTTGAAATCTCTGTAAAAAATGAAACTATAAATCTTTTCTATTTCTCCTATGGATTTAAATTCAAAGCAACCTCAGAGTTTTTCACTGCATCATCTTGAGCCTATTGATGTGACACTCAGTTACACAGCATGAGTTATAATAATAGACACACTAACAAGTAAAAGATAAAAAAGAGACTATTTTCATTACTGAACCAAAGACTGTTGTTTAATAAGTAAATTTTAGCTAATAATGATAAAAAATTTGCAGTTCTATCCACTAAAACAGCATGTGTCAAAAATACAGAATTTTTTCTTAAAGTTTTTATGTCATATCCTAAGACTTCGCTGCTTTGATCACAAAGTTAATAAGTGCTCAGATCCTTAAAAGAAGGAATAATAAATAAGAGCCATAAGAATTAGAGGTGAACTTGGAAAAGGACTTATGTCAGCAAGCATTGTACTGTACTTTTTGAAATCTTCTTTGAGTATTTCTTTGAAAGCAATACCTGAACTTTTGCCATCTATGGGTGTTCTTTTCTTACATTTCAAAATATCTGATACTTGAAATACAGGAGGGAAACCAAACCAAGCCAAGCCAAGCCAAATCAAACCAAACCAAATCAAACCAAACCAGACCAAACCAAACCAAACAAAACCAATACAAACCAAATCAATATACTTCCCCACCCCCTTAAATAAACACAACCAACCAACCAAGCAAACAAACAAAAAACCCACAAACCCCCCAAAAAACCCCAAACCTTCAACACACCAAATCATAGAAGTAGGTTCGAAAAGACCTTTGAGATCAAGTAATCCAACTGCCAAGCCCTAAACCATGTCCCCAGTTGCTACGTCTACACGTGTTTTAAATACCTACAGATATGGTGACTCTTAACACTTCTCTGGGCAATGTATTTCAATGCTTGACAAACATTTCCATGAAGAATTTTTTTCTTAAAATCCAATCTAAACCTCTCCTGGAGCAATTTGAGCTGTTTCCTCTTCTATCTCTTGTTGACTGGGAGAAGTGCCCAACTCCCACCTGGCTGTACCTTCCTTCAGGGAGCTGTAGAGCATCAGAAAGTTCCTCCTTGTGCTTCCTGTTCTCCAGCCTGAGCCTACCCAGTTCCCTCAGACAGTCCTCATCCGAATTCTGCTCCAGATCCTTTGCATCATTTAACTAAAACCAAAACAAGAACTTTGTGGCTATTAAGAAGAGGGAACAGACAAATCTATTTTCTTCAGTTAAACACTACTGAATATCTTGCAGTGAAACCCACACAATGTACTGCATTTACAGGACATATTTTATAGTAATTTTAATACATTTTGATTTCAAAGATGCTAAAAAAACCCCATATTTTAATACTGGGCCTGCAGAACTCAGCATTGAAAATAAAATATTTTTGTGAATTTTTGAATTTGGAATTTGAGTGAAATTTTATGCTAGGGTAAATATTAATATCTTGTTCATAGTCAATGTACTATTTTATATTAAGAAAATTTTAGCAGCACAGGAGTAATAACCACCTACATTGCAGTGGTGTCTGAATGCAGCATTTGAAGGAAGTACACATTTTGACATGTGGTGCAGGTTTAAATTCTTTTAATTTGTTTTTTGGGGTTTTTTTTCTGTGAGTTGAGCACCAACACAGGAAAACCCTGCTGTTGCATTTATGCTCTATAAAGTTGTATCTTGAATTTGTGGCCCTAAGGTGCTTAATTTAGGTTTTACTAAAAATATGTTTGTTTTCTGCCAACAGTGGAGTGCTGAATGAAAGCAGAAAGAGATGCAATGAGTGCAAGAGATGTTTCAATACATATACTTACTACTGGACTTGTAATAAATGTTTTGCTTGAGGTCTTGTTATGGACAAAATGAGATTATGTCACTGTCCTGGCTTCGGCCAGGACAGAATTAATTTTATTAGTAGTAACTGGTGGAGTGCTGTGTTTTGGATTCAGCATGAGAAAGAGGTTGATATCACATGGATTATTTGGCTATTGTTAAATTGTGCTTACCCTAAGGTTTTTTTGGCTTCTTATCTGTGCCAGGAAGGGAGCTTGGAAGAAGCACAGGCAGGATGGATGATCTGAACTGGCCAAAGGAATGTTCCATATGCTGGAACATCATGCCCCATAGATAAACTGGGGAGAGTTACCTGGAAGGGGGCTGATCTCTATTCAGGGACAGGCTGTGCCTCAGTCAGTGCTGCTGAGCAATTATGTTGGATTCAGTTACTCTCTCTCTGTTATTATCATTAAAATTATTATAATTATTAATATGATTATCAGAATATCTATTATTATTGAGATTACTAATGTATCAATGCTGTTAATTTTATTATTATTATTATTACTATTATTATTATTATTACAAATATTTTTAATTATTAAATGTTCTTCTCTCAAACCATGAGTTTTACCTTTTCTTTCCAATTCTCCTCCTCATGTGAGAGGTGGAAGGTGGTGGGGAGCAAGTGAGTGCCTCCATAGTACTTAGTTGCCACCTGAGGTTAAACCACAAAAGCCACAGACCCATGAATTTACAGGCAATTCAACTAATGTTTTAATAGTTTTACAGTCCAAATCAGATTAAATCAGATTCTAATTACATCAGAAAAAAGCCCTCATTGACAGTAGAGTTATAGATCATTGTACAATTTTTATATTAAATATATATATATATATCATATACTTATTTTTACTAGTTTTACACTCAGTCTTCCAGAGCACATCTTGAGCACTTTCATTTGGCTGTTGCACTGTTTTTTGAGAAAAGGGAAACTGGCATTCAGCATCCTGTCTTTGCCAGGAGGAGTGTGATATTCATGGAGGAGGGAGAGTATTCCTTGTCATTCAGGGGTCTGCTTGGGGATGTTTTTACTCAGCTGTTTTTCCCCAGCCTGCTCCTGTCCCCCTGCTCTCAGGAGAGAGGTGACAGGTACCCTCACTTCCCCAGTACTTCCAGAGGCTGTTTTCCTGGCTGGAGCTGCCAGGGTCTGCCATCCCCGTCCCTGGTGTCAGTCCCAGGGCTGGAGCTCAGAAAGGCTGGGCAAAAGGAAACCCAGCTCAGGGCAAGGACAGTCCCTGGGACCCAGCACAGCCTGCCAAGAGCTACTGGAAAACCATATTTGCTCAGTTTCTGCACATCAGGAAGTGCTTAAGGCTTGTGCCTTCTTGATTTCCTCTTTTCATCCACTTTCACCTGCTGAAATTTAGAGTTGAGCATTCATAATTGGAATTTCTGTAATCTGTATCTCATGCCACTGTTTCATTGGATCAAACACCCTCTGGTTCTTCATCTGCCCGTGCTAAAAGGGTTTCACTATTGCAACTGGTTTAACCAAGCTTCAGATCAAGTATTCAACTCGATAGAGCAATTAGAGAATCTCAAAATGGCTAAAAAAAAAGAGATGGAGATCCTTGCCACAATTTGAGTGATATTTCCCCCACTGAATAAATGAAGAAAATAAAGAAATTTCCTCCTGGATGCATGTTTTCATACTTTCATTAAGGAACTTTCAGATGTAAGTATCCCATACCCAGGGAAATTAAAAGCTGAGCATATTTTCTACTACACTGTAAACACAAGATACTTTTGAAAGGCACATATTTGCATATTTGCATGTTCAACTAAAGGTGAAAAGAGGCTGCTTGCCAAAATCAAGTGGAGCTCAAAATATCAATTTTTAATAACCTAAAAAGTTTTGTAATAAAAATCAGACAAATTTCTCTTTCTGTTATTCTTTAAATTTTGCCATCATATTTAACTACTCTGAAGAGAGTGAATAAAAATTAATTCTGGAGCAAATAAACAAAAAAATTAGCACAAACCTCCCAGAATACAAAAAGAAAGTATCAATGGCAATAAAGTGGTAGAACTTGCAGATAAATAATGAAATAACACTGGCATAATTTCAATGAGTGTAAAAAAAAAAGATTCAATGACAAAAAGAAAGATCCATTTCTGATAATAAGCTGTATATATTGCATTTCTAATTGTGCTTTTCTTCATTTTCTAATGTGCACTCTGGGGAGTCTTGTGATCCTTTTCTTCCAGAGTTTTTATTTGCATAATTAAATCCTTAACATATAATTTGTCAAGTGCCAAATTATGTATCATAAGGCTCCAAAATCCCTATTTTTCCCCCTCCCCTGACATAGTTGTTAGCTCTTTTGTGCCCACAATGAATACCTAAAATGTTTGCATTAAAACTCACATTTAGACTGAGCTTTCAGAGTGTATTGCTACACCCTTAAGCAAAAACATCCTGTGATGACTTTCTTCTGCAATGGCAAAGCTGAAGGCAATGCAGCAGGTGTTCAAGATTAAAATGAGTTCATAGGTATTGCATTAATTCACATTCTTGTGTGTAAATATGCACGTGGGCTCAGCATTTCCATAAATACATATTGCATGTGAAACCCTCTGTCCCCAGAGGGGACTTTGCGCACTTGCTGTGATCGATCGCTTGCCCAGTTTCAGAATGTTGTAGGTGTCTTACATACCTGAAGGTCAAGAATAAAGTTTTCTTTCAGGACAACCATGCCACTCTTTAAAATGCATTGACCTGTCTCACATAACACAGTTTTCCTCAGGTGGTGCAGGGAAAGCATCATTTAGTCACAGAAATCATCAGCTCATTTTGGACAGAGTTATAAGAGCAAAGCATTTAGTTGAAGCTAATTATGTAGGTTCTATCTGAGGCAGAAGAAGAGAAGTGGGATGATATTTGCTCTAGAGGGACATATCTTCCTCCTTCATTGCCTGCAAAGAGACCTGGTACAACTACTTAGGTTAAACAATTCCATTTTCGACAGTTAAATTCAAGTGAGATGAATTCCACATTGACGACCAAATACTGTTGAAAATCTTACCCAAGTAATTTATCGAAGGTCATATACAAATGGCAGTGTATTTAATTGAATTCTATTTTCATAAATTCATGACTAGTGCTCTAATTATTATCCTATTCTCTCTGTGACAAGAGACTGAATAAATAAGTTTTATGGTTTTTAATCCGTGTTTGGATTGAGGTGATGATGTCAGGCACTAGATCAGCTCACAAACCATCATCTACCATATGTCAACAGTCAAATTATCAACTCCTATTTATCAACTCCTCATTAGGCTTTCAATAGTGTCAATGGAGGAAGTAAGAGACAGCCATAGACTACATAGAAATAATGTGAAAAGCTTGGTCTCAACAAACATTTGGCTGTCTTTCAGAGGCAAGAAGTCCAGTAAATATTCCACAACTTACCATGAGTTTGTAATTTGTGCACGGTCTATAACCGTGAAGGGAGGTTTAAAATTTCCTAATTATTTATGGAAAGTAATAATTAGATAATCTTTCAAATAACAAAAAAAAAGTAGTATATCTTTGGACAGGAAGGACATAAAGTATAGGGCTGAGAAGTCAAAAGAACAATCAAAATTGTAAAAGAGTAAGAAAGGTTTCTTATAGTTTTGTTGTTTCTTGTTTTTTCCTTAATATAGTAATAGCAGAAGAATTTAAACCTAATGTAAGTTAAAAAATACTTGTGGGGGAAGTGTGAAATGGTCATAACCAGCTGAAAAATTATTAAGAAAATTTTCCATAGTGAAATATTTTCTAAACTTTGTGAAGTTCTTATATAATAGTTCCAAGAGATTGTAAGTTAGAGAAAGATTAGGAAACAATCTAATTTTCACCTTGTAGTGTTTTTCAATTTGAAAGTGTATATAAGGAATAAAAAAAAAAAATTGAGAACGCTTGAGAGTTTCAAAGCACTTTTTCCTGGAAAGCATTTTCACATTTTTTACTTCCAATTTCAGTTCAGGATTTTTTATTTTAAAAGTCAGAAAGATTTCTGGACAGATTCATTAAAGATGATAATATTTTAAAGGAAATATATCTATTTCTTGTAAGCTCTCTACAATTGCTGTGCAACACCTGGATAATAATAGTTTTTAGGAAATTATGATTTTTTAAAGAAGTATGAAAAGAACCAAAGTTTTTTAAACAATAAAATCTCATTAAAATTTATCTTTAGCAAAAAACAAAAACAAAAACAACAACAACAAAAAAAAAAAAACAACCAAAAAAACATATTTTTCCCCACACACAAACAATTAATAACATCAGCATTTTTAAACTTGAAATTTACCATGCACCAGATCAGAAATAACTTCTATATTGAGGTATTCCCCATGTAAAGCAAACTTGTAAAAGTGGAAATACTGTTTCTGTCTTGAAAAGTGCAATGTTGAACTTTGAAGTATGAAATAATTTTGGGGTTTTGTCAATAAAATGTCATTAGAACTGGGGTATTTTTATAAACATCCCTCCTCCAAAATAATACTTAACAAAGTTTTCCAGTAGTAACAGAAAAGATATATTGGTATTTCTAAGGCAGCTCTGGAAAATTTCTTTTTTATAGGTCACATTTCCTCAATTATCTCAGTCACATATGCAAATTATGTTGGTGTGATAAGGAATAGGAGATTTAAGAGTCTAGGAGAATAAGAGTATCATAATGATCTTAAAGAAAAAAAAAATATTTTCCCCCCTCAGGTCACATTAGGTTCCAAATTATTGTATTATCATGATTTCATAACATATTTTACTTGAAAGAGTCATAAAGTAAAACAAATCATACAAAGTTATTACTATTATCATTATAATAATAAATTTCCATTACATGGTAGAAATAAAAAATCTCTTAAAACAATATAAATATAGCTTCAGAGAAATCTTTTGTTTCCTGCAAGCCCAGCAGCTCCATTCAGTGACATTACAGGAAAACAAACAAATTAATAACATGGCTGTTCTAATTCCACAGAGTTTAAATGCCTGGATTCAGATATGAAATTGTACAAATAGTAAAATTAAAATGACACAAAACCCAAAAGCAATGAAAAAAGGCAGAAAACACCCCCCCCCCCCCCCCCC